>NC_026477.1:2633060-2686662 GCF_000240135.3 Fusarium graminearum PH-1
TTACCGCACCAGCAATGGCAGAGTTGTGGATGAAGGCATTGCGGGGAGGCAACGGCGGTTCCGCTTGAAGTTGATCTTGTGACATTTTGAATACAATATGATACGTCCCGATTCGACCGATTGAGCAGTAGCAAAAAATCTCAGGGTTTCTACTGTTGGCTGCACTGGCGTCGGAGAAAGGTCGTGATCGCGAAATCCTTCTTCGTTGGTAGAGTCGAAGATGCGTTGATCCGCCATAAACTTTTTTCTCGAATCTGGTTGGTCATTGACAGCTGGTTGGAGATACTTTTCGTCTCTGCTAAATCTGGCGCAGATGGAAGTCCCTCTTCAAGCCAAATTTCTGATACAGGGTAAGTTCACTGCTGAACAATGTCTACCAATGACTTCGACTGTGAATTTGATGCCAACCACAAGAAACGTTCTTCATGTTGAGTTTTATTCTTTAATTCTGCCTACAAGATGATGAGTGGGTATGCGTAGGGCTGGAGACATCAACAGAAAGATAGAAGGTCGGCTCAGCAGTACAGCCTCCAAACGATCACATTATTAAGGCATGCCATCACGTTTAACACTCTGCGTTCTTTGGATTTCACGCATGTCACGGCAGTGCTCATGTATGTGGGAGCTTAGTATTAAATTATGGGATGTTTAAATGATACTAGATTGTGATAAAGATATATGAAATGATGGGGTTTAGAGCATGACCCTCTTGGTTACTATGTTGGCCTAGGTACAAGAGTCTGATGCACCACTTTGATTGAAATTTGGGAATCACCAAGATGTATGGCCAGAATACGTTGCAAGTATACCCAGTTATTTGGCCAAGGAGACTTGGGTAGAGCGGAAGTATTCTGGAGAACATGACGGGGGTTTTGTGTATAGGAAGATTCCCGTGATAATTTCCGGGACATGCATGATAAGAAGCTTTGATGCCGCTGCAGTCTGCAGATCGTAATGGGTCGTCAGGGGATTCCCGTATCGATACCCCCAAAATCAGCATGCATCTCGCGGGATGCTGAGCCCCGGTTCCTTTTGTTCGTAATAATCAAATTGAATCGCCACGTCTATCATTGACGTTGCGTTCGGTTGTCATAAAGTTGTATACCACAAGGTAGAAAATGTCATAATAGTACTGTTATGCCCAGACATCTTCTTCCCATTCCCAAGGAACTTATAAGTCCGCCAGTCAGAATTGGTTATGTTGTAAATTGCACCCGGAACTGACAGGTCAACAACGTGCAAAAGACGGGACGGATGGGTAGGCAACCGAGGAACATTTAGTTCACGGCATCTGGGAAACGGTTGGGAAAAGATCCGACAAACCATGCATAACTAGTACTACATCTCGCTACTTAGACTATATATGAACTAGCTTCAGAAATGCCCTTGCGCAGTTTCGACGTTGCCAAGACCTTGCAAAGAAACATCAGATCATCGGTCTGGACTACATGCCTCATCTGCTGAACGTCGTTAGAAGACTGTTTAGCTTTCAGCCACCAGACAAAAGAAAGGGCGCAGTAGCTACATACAAGTTAGGACATGAATTGGATAGCTGGCAATAATCCGCTGAGGGAACGGATGACGGGAGATTTTAGGAAGCCCAGCAGTGTTTTCAACATCGGGACTTGAACATTGGTTCGACTACCGGCTGTCCACACCCACTTCCACTTCAACCTCCTGAACCGGCTGAACCGTAATGATTGACTAGCCAACGGTTCTATTGAGCGAATGAGAGAAAGTTTATAAGGGGGACTGCCATCGTATGCGTAGATCGTCCAACTCTATGTTGAATATTTCAAGATTACTCCTGAAAGAACTGGGGGAAGCCGTGTGTGAAATTCTGAAGTTTGCCGGCCGAGCGAGTCAAGATCCTGTCTCATAGTAACGGCATGGCGAGATGCAGGGGCTAGAGTCTGGAGAATATCTAACACAGGGTGAAGATATGGTAACGCATTGACCTTCCCTTTTCGATGGTTGAAAACCTCAACATATTACTTATTCTGATGCATAGAGTGATCAGGCGCTGATGCAGGTTATTCTCGCCAAGTCAAACAACTCAAGTCTAAAGTCAGTATCATGTACCCCTTTGGATTTGATTGTTGTAAAGTATGGAAAGTTATTACTGTGAAACACTGCTCGTGTGCTGCCGAGCCAACAAGTTGTATCTGTACCGGTGCGCCGGTAATTGATATTTCTTAGTTCTTCATGTTATCGATCCATGATTCGCCAAAGAGCGAATTAAGTTTCCAGCGTGCCGTTATTCCATGACTTGTATTTCAGGGAGGATCAATCATAAATAATGAAGTAAGAGTCATCATGCCCATTGTTGACCAGCTAGCTGGATACGACTCGTACAGTGGTTTGTTTATACTGTGTGGCTGCATGCACACTCTGATTTGTACCAGAGATCTGTCTAATTTCTGAATGTAGAGAGTTACATTGAATCGGCACAAAGTGTTTCATCTGTTGCATGTTGGTATTACCGAGGTATGGATGGGTCCTAAAGGTCGATCGATCCAACCCGCCATCAAGTCCAACTCTTTACCCAAAAAACGCAATTAGTAATAGCCATCCCGAAAATTTCTCCGACGATCTAGATAGGCAGGCACTATACTTTCAGAAATCATCTGTTTCTTGTTTCTACTTGCCACTTCTGTTTGTTGATTCAGGTTGCTGGCTGCTCGGTCACGATGTACCCGAGCTATCCGTGTTCCGTGTGGCGGCAACTTCCGCAGTGAGAAGGAAGGAGTGTGACGAGACTAAACTCGGCAGGCGCTGAGCCAAGAGTGCCAATCTGGGTAGTTTACCCTGCTAAAAGTAGCAGGTAGGGTAGATTGAGAATTGCATTCGGAAGGTACAGATAACATCTAGTGCCCGGCTGTGTCTGCAATGAAAAATACTACCTCCCTACCTTGGTAGGCCCCGGCAATACTGCTTATGAACGTGTCTTCATTTAGTGCTGCATCCCTGGTAAAATATATAGATTCATTCGTTGTTCAGGCACAAGCATTTCGGACAGGGAAGCTGATTACAATTACCTGGTTCAAACAGTAATTATCTAACCAAATGAATATTGGAAATCGACATGACATAATATCTCCATGCCGGTGTTTACACAAACCCCGAGTCATCTTTGTCCATGCACGGATATATGTTATGTTGTTTCATCCATTCTATTAGCTACATCCATCCGTCTGCTATACTGGACTTGGGGTCATCACCCTGGTAAGTTATTGCGGAGCTACCATATGAGGTTACATCGCCGACTGTCAGTCAGTCCATGCTCGGCTAGTGGGGGACTAGAACGGCCAATGTAAGCAACATGTAGATACCAGTACTCGATATTGCCTAACAATTTATCCAGTAATTCCAAAAAAACAAAAACAAAAAGAGAGACATCATTGGAGAGAGACCATGTTCAGGTTCTAAATGCTTTGTTCTCAATAGAGATACTTCTTTCGAAAGAATGATACTAATGACAGGGGTGAAGTATATCAGCTAGACAACTTGGAACAAGTTAGCAGTCAATTCAATTCTCTACTATTACATAGTTACACACAATACTACGGAGTATAATAAGCTTTATTGCATGCCAGATTCTAGCAGATTGTGTTAGCCTGTAATTAATGAAAGCTACTGTGTTACAGCAGCTAAGTGACTAAACGCTCAAGAGGCCTTTGCACTACTAGGTACCGACAGGGGCTAAGTGACTAGTGGCTCATAGGCGAGGATAACTTTAGACAGGGACCTCTATTACATTTTCTCTACATACCTGTACAAGGTAGCGCACGGCCTGTCGGTATGAGTGGGATGAGCCACTTCAGTTCCCCGTCTTTCATCGCCGGACCTGACACGTCCCGTCACATACCCACTTCATCGCCGTTGAAATCTAATTTCATACTATCACTTTACATATGTGCAGTGTGCGCTGCATGCTGCCGCACAGTTCCGTAGGTTATCACCTCCAATACTGTTGCCTATCCATTGCTACCTACCTACTCAGACTTAAGGATCAGCTCGGAGTCGCACCGCAGCTTCTCAAGCATGAATCATGACCTCAACTTCAGCGTTGGGTCGATGATGCTGTCTGATCCACAGCCACAGCCACTGCCGAAGCCCGGAGCCTAGACGATTGGTATTGGTACATGACTAGGAAAAAGGTCAAAGCATGTCACTGACTGACACGATCAAGCGTCTCCAGAAGCCACATAGTCAATCTTTCAGTCTCTGCGGGCCTCAACAAAACGGCCAATTACGTATATCTAACAACAAACGTCAAGGCGGCAAATGGACAAAAACTGTTCAACAACAACCCCTTCCCTTTGGGATGTGCGTGCAGCAGTTGCCGGCGGCAAGCTTTTCGTCTGTGCTTTTAACATGAACTTAGTGATATCGGCCGTTCGTCTTTGTGGTTGTCTCTATTATTCGGAGCCGATATGGGAGTGAGCCGTCATGGCTGAGACATACCTATGACACGGCTCAAGCCAACAGGGTTGAGAACGTGCATTTCGTTGCGACCAACCTACTGAGCCTGGAGAGCCGAAGAGCGTAAAGTCTTGGTGAATTCGTACGTATCCACTGCTGGTGTAATTTAGGTTAACAGTATCCGTACCCATTAGGTAGATTCTTTTGTTGGTCTTCATCTTCCTCTGTACAATGCATTCCTACTCTATCCATATACACCTGCCCAATTTCACAAGTCGATACAGTATGCATGCACGCGGAGCAAAGTTCGCGCCTGTGTGCCTGCGTGCAGTCGTCAAAGACCGGATTTAGAAAGACAGGCTGAAACAGTGCTTCTTTCACAGAAGGTCAGGGGAGTTTAGTTTTGTCAAACCCCTGCGGCTAACGTTATATGCCAGCACAATTCAGAGTCCACCTGTCTACTAGCCTCCAAAAACAAGCTAGGCAAATAGGGGATCGGCGAATTGCGTCGTACCAAATTTGGTTTATTGCCTGACTGTGACGGATGAGTCTCGGAGAATATTGGGGGAAGCTGTCTCGAATAGGAGATAAAATGGTCCATCGTTTCCAAGTATCGTACGGTGATGGAACTGTATCGACGGTAATTACCTACATGCACATAAGATAACCGGGCAGGTGGCCGGCAGCTAGGATAGCAAGAGCCGCGTACCGGGAGAGTAGACATTGCCCACGGCCATTAGGCCATAAGAAGAGATCTTCACGAACCATTGCAACATTGACATGCCTAATGTGGAGGAGCCGAGCCGAAGGCCAGGGGCGAAGCAAAGCCAGCATCGGGGAGAGCTGGGAAGGATTCGTATTGCCGTTACAGTAAGATGATGCTACCCATCTACCTGGTCTTGCTAAGCGCTGTGGGATCTCTGAAATCTATAAGGCTGAGGTTGTGACAGATATGATAGGTAGGATATGATGGAATGGGGATGGAGGAGTAGGTATGGACTATTGAGCGACTTAGCAAATGGTAGATTTAGTCTCGGACGGGTATCCGTTAATGCAAACCTTGGTATTTTAAGGCAAACGTTGTTAGGGATAGAATTCTCAACGGTAACGGCTATCTTCACCCTTCGGAATAATATCGAGGCTCACAAACTCAATTTACCCCGCCTCGACAGTGCAAAACTAAACTTCAATGGTTGTCCTTGTCAGACAAATGTCCCGTCACACTGGGAACCCCTTCTCCTAGCAGGCCACGAGGTCCAGGTAATCAACCAGGTCTTGGCAACCCTGAGCATTGATAGTCATGCGAACACCTTGAGCAACGGAAGATACCGCCCCTTGCCGCCCCCCTGGGACGAGACTACCAGAGCTAAAAACGAAACCTTTAGCTCAGGACTTAGACCAAGACCAGATCAGGGGACGTCTGTGCGAGCTTTAATTTACAAAGCCTGCAACGAGACGTGATACTTTCGCCGGAACGATTGGCTGCAATATCAGGATTTACGAACTGATTAAGGGCGCAGATGAAGCATATCAAAGCAAAGCCAAGCGGCAAGGAAAGAAGGGAGAGAGAGATAGAGAGAGGTGGTGATGACCTTTGCCAAAAACGAAAGTATGAAACAGCTTAATGAGAAACTGTGCCGCATCGTTGGCGAATGCGAAGCTTGTGAGGGTTTCATAGATGCTGTGCTGTGCTGTACTGCGCTGTACCGCGTTACCACGTAGCAGTATGGGGTGGCTACCGGAGTTCCAATTTATCGAGATCTAGGTAGATTCTCGAGATTAGACGAGTACGTACCTGAATGCACATCGAGTTCATCGCATCTTGGATCGTGGGACTGGCTGGCTGTTAGTGTTGAGATAGGAAAGCCGAGCTCTCACCCATGGCCTGGCATTCACAGCAGCAGCATTCTCGTTACGTATTAATTGACAGTTTAGGTATGTTTCTAATCATCGGAGGCACCGAAGTTGTGATAGCCAATGAATCAAGGACAATGGCACCCAACAATCGGACTGGTGTAGTATCTGAATATGATGGCATCACATGTGCTGTAGAGAGGGAAGGATCAGTTGTATCAAAGCAATTAGCGAATGCGAGGATACCAGGCTTTGAGTTGCAGTGACTCAACCTTGATGAGCTGGACTGTGGACTGCGACTGTGATTAAGTTAGTCTGTGTCCTATGTAGTATCTAGAAGATCGGGTGAACGTCAACTCCGACTGAGAAAAAGCAAATAAATCCCACCCACTAAGCAGGCAGGCCTTAAAATGACTTGCCGGTGGCGATGGGCACAACGTCTAATCAACCAGCCCCACCAAGTACGAAGTCAACCCTGTAGAATAGTGAATAACGAGGATGCATACATACCTCTCTCTCCATATTTTACGTGCTTTCATGATAATGGCTTCAGTGGTTATACGCTGATCCTGGAATTTAGCTTAGTAGTATGTAGCTGTGCCTCTGTTGAGCGGGTATAGATCGGATATAATGGAGGAGGACCCGCCAAGAGTCTTGGAGCGGGCCACAAGCGCCCAACCAACAGGAGCCTCCCCTTAGCCTCCTGCCGGGCCTTTCTTGACTCGAGCAGGGAAAGCAAAGGCGTTGAGCTTACTTACAGCTGCACGTTGGAGCAACATCAGTCCTTGATCCATCATACCCATCCATCGACAAGCTCACTCACTCAATCTATCAAGGAACATCCATGGCATAGGCTAGAAACAAACGTCAGATGCACCCCCTGACCCCCTGCAAATCTCCACCGCCACCGCGCTAATTACGCCTCTAACAGCCCTGCAGATGCAGATGCAGAGTGCTGGGCGTCAATCCTTCTCGAGGCGGTTTAGTCAAGCTCATCCCTTCCTTGTGCGACCAACGCAGCAGGAACACACAAGCAAGCACACCCCTGTCAAATATCGCCTCTATCCCTATTGGGTGATAAAGTCTCGTTCCATCACCAACGAGAGGGAGCCTGCACCAGAGTAGCGTTGGAGAGGGGAGGTCCCGAAGCTCGGACGGTTCACCATCTGGCTCCAGCTCTACTTTCAACCAAGTCTAATCAGCATTCACATCCATATTTGCACGCACTGCAACAGGAGAGCCATCCGTACCTGGACAGATGAACGGGTTCCCTTGGACTATTGCGTCCCGGGCTCAATATCCAGCGGAACAAGCCTGGTTCCAGGGCTGTTCAGTGCGGTGTTGTGCTGTGTTGTGATGTGCTGTGCTGTACAGAGAGACCTGCAGCACTGCATACCTTCAACCATGGGTCCATTTGGAATCAGCCAAAACCTCCCAGGTGTTGTTGCATCTACCAAAGTACTGCACTACCTACTCAGTACTTTCCCTATGCAACACCCTAGCAGAACAGACCCTACCCTGCCCTGTTTCTGGAAAAGCGTATCCGGACCGACAATTATACTGACCGATTGAGTACATTGTAACTGTCCAACTAACCAATTACTAGCCATCTAGACTGGATCGTACCGTCCCATGTCCCCTCGCACGGGAAGTTATGGCGTTTTACTGCGGCTGTCTCGCCAGTCCCTGGTAGATTTGATCTTAGTTGTGGTTACACAGAGTCGTGCTACTCCAAGTTTGGCAGAGCTCGCCCGAAGCATGACAGGCAATATGGATATTGCCCAGGCCAAACCCACCGGTGATCTGTTGCCTGTCTCTACTTTTGCTCCTCCTCCTGATGCTGCTGGTGCTTGCTTCTTTTGTTCCATGGGAAGGGTACCCCCGGACCGCTTGTTTGCTACAATGCTCCGGTTCCCCTCCCCACAATGAATCAGATTCGTTCGGGGTCTGCTACTATCTGCTGCCGAACTCATTACTTTGTCTGCTCCTTTCGGGCTGATTGTTCCACTTCCCCCTGTACTTGGGAGCCATGGCATAGTATGGGTTGGCCTACCTTCAGCCTCCTCCTCCCGAATAGGAGTGGTGTTCGATATCAAGGAACAGATGAGCCCCATCCATGCCTGTCATGTCAATCTATGCTTGTCAACACAGTACAGTATATGCTTGATCTACCCCTTGGAACCATTGCAGAGCAATTGGAGTAAGGAGCTGCCTATAGAAAGGCATCATTGCGCCCGAGTACATGACCGGGGCTGACACTACCCTTTCACCTATATCCTCCACAACCGGGCTGCACTGATGTGTTTCCATATGCGTATCAACTTAGCCAGCCCTGTGCCCATATCTGTAACGACTCACCTTACTCTACTACTACTAGTTTCTTTTACCTACTTGCCTCCTGCTTGTGGGACTAAGTCACTCCCAGTTCTTTTTTAACTTCTCCCGGCTACTTCTTGGTCCTCTGCCACCTTTTTCTTATAGAAACTCTGTTTCCCGACTATACCAACTAAGATCACTTTTCTCATCCACCTTCCGTCTTCTCGGCCGAGAAACGGTTCGCTACCTACCTACCTATCTACCTTGGAGAAAAACGTGGTAGCCGTGGAGCTATCGTGGGGTGGGATAGTACCTATATTAACGGCGATCTGGCCAGGTAAATCGTCAACCCTACCAACCAACCTTGGCTACTGCCTGTCTATACCAGCGCCGCACCTGTCCTTTAAAGGCCAAGTTGGAAGTAGCTCAAGTGACTTGACATTGCGTTGTCCTCCATGGCTCAGAGCTGGTTGATAGAAGAGGGCTCATCGTCTCATTCTAAGAGAGCGGGGGGAAGAGCAGCACAGTCACAGTCACAACCACAACCACAAGCACAAGCACAAGCGCAGGCACTGGCACAGGCAAGGGCACTGGCACAGGCAAGGGCTCTGGCACAGGCACATGCACATGCACATGTCCCAGTCCAAATACATGCACAAACGAACTTGGATGTACCTTACTCTAAAACTTTTGCAAATATGAACCAGCCTACCAATGTGTCTTCCTCTATGTTGAGGGCTCAATCAACAGAACCACCAGTACCGACACCAATACAAACATCATTGGAATCAACATCATCATTGGCAACCACCCCCCATGCTCAGGCCCAGACACAGGCAACATCAACAACCCCGGTCTTTCCAGCAACTGACCCAACTCAGCCACCTTCTTCCTCTCTACACCCTATCGCCATTAACACTTTCAATACCATCGAGATTCCTTCCAACGAGAGCAGTTACAGCAGCAGCAACGTCTCTCCTGCGTCAACAAGTACACCGGCTACTCCAAGTGCTACCACTGAAGCTATTGCTGCTTCAAGCAGCCCATCTATCTCCTCCTCTATCCTTGCTTCCTCTGCCAAGACTCCTTCTACTTCAACCTCAACAGACCCAACAGCGTCAGCCACTTCAACAGCATCCTCCAAACCCAAAGCGAAGCGAGTCAGGACCAGCAAACCAAAAGTCAAGACAGGATGTACCAATTGCAAGTTCGTCTCCCCGATCCCCTTAACCCTCCTTCCCTTTCGCTTGCTTGACCTTGAATTTGCCCCGACTGTGTCATCCATAATCTTACCTCGATAAAACTGTAGGCAGAGACGTATCAAGTGTGATGAGGCTCGGCCAGCTTGTACGCAATGTGTTCGAAGCAACAAGAACTGCACTGGCTACCCACCTCCCAGTCGCAGTTCCCGCCCCTTTGAAGAGGTTCGAATCGCCCCGAAACCGATGCCAGTCTACGACGCCCATGTACCCTCGAATGCTATCATTGCGCCTTTGCACAGCGACTACCACCTACTGCCACGTCGAGTACACCAACGAGCAGTTTTGAGAGCTGTCTCCCCTGGAACCTCTTCCCCGTCACCCACTACTTACCAACCATCCATGGCTCTTCATATCCAGCCTAGTGAATCTTTCTACTTTGACATTTTCCGCTCGCACACGGCCCACGAGCTATCCGGCTACTTCAACAACGTGTTCTGGACCCGCTACGTGTTACAGGAATGTCATTCTGAAGATGCTATCAAGTGTGCTGTGATTGGACTGGGCGCCCTGTATCAGACCCTTGAACAGACGGCTGCGCTCGACATGCGTCGTGGATCCGATGCGAGCTCTGAGGCCCGTTTCGAGATTGTCAGGGGCCATTGGCAAGTGGCTATCAGGCGATACGGCGATGCGTGCAACGCATTGGTCAAACTAAACACTCAGGATCAGAGATCACACAGAACCTCCATCATGGCCAATGTACTTCTCGCCTGTTTCGACTCCTTTATTGGCGATCACAGGCAGGCGATCCATCAGATCCAGACCGGGCTTGGTTTGCTCGACATATTCCACACTCAGCAAAGGCAACGACTCCTGCCTGCGTCCGAAGATTCGCTCGAAGAGGAACTGGTTACTATCTTTACACGACTAGCGATCCAAGCAAAGTCTTATGACATGGCTTTCCATTTCCCACAACCATTCAGTATACGGCTCAGTTCCCAGTCTCAACCGCAATCTCCTGGTCACAGTGGCGCAAATACCCCTTTGCAGGAGGAGCCCCTCTCTATCCCTGAAAACTTTACCTCTGTCATTGAAGCTCGGGTCGCCTTTGATAATCTGAATGTTCGAATCATGCGATATATAGAGGAACTGTTCTCCATGAAATCGGATCTCAAGGGCACACTTCCCCCATCTTGGCTAGATTATGGTCTTTCGTTCAAGAACCATCTCGATAGATGGGCCAAGGCTTTCGACAACCTGTTTTTCGCGCGACACAACCCCTCTATCAGTATGCAAGAGAAAGCAGGCATTGCAGCCTTGAGAATGCTGGCCACTAATACGAGAATCCTGTATCTTATGATGTTCAGTGATAAAGAGTCCGACTTCGACAATTTTCTCCCTCAGTTTCAGACTGTAGTCGACCTGGGTATTGAGATAGTCGGCGACGAGGAGAGACGAGCCGCCGCGCGCGACTGCCCAAACCCTGGACAGTGCCAGCATAGACAACGCGAAACCTGGCAGTCCCAAGACTTCGTTCCGTCGATGGGATTCTCAGCCCCTCATATCAAACCTCGATTTGCCGCCGACCTCGGTATCGTTGCTCCTCTGTTCGTTGTAGCTACAAAATGCCGTGACCCAGGTACCCGCCGCCGAGCCATCCAGCTACTTCGCAGCAGTGCTCGTAGGGAGGGCATGTGGGATAGTGAGATGGTGGCCAATATCAGTGCTTGGGTTATGGATCTCGAAGAGTCAGAGGCGCTTGCTATGGGAGTTGAGTCTTACCCTGCCGATGGTATCTCAAGGCCCATACCCCGCATAATACCTGAAGAAAAGCGATTCACGATCCGATCCGTCGACTTTGATCTGCGGACTCGTGTTGCAGACCTCCAGGTTGGTGTCCGCGGCCTCCCACCCGGCATGCCGGACCCAAAGTTTCGTCAAACCCGATTAAATTGGTGAGCTCAAAGGAATGAGCCATATGGCGACTTGCGCTATGCACCCAAGGCGCTCTGGTTTAAATGCAGGTGTTGGTCATTGCGGACAAGGTGTTTCAGGCCAGGAGTTGATGGTGAAAGGAGAAGCGCTTAGATATTATGTTAACGCAATACACTGTATCATAATGCTAAGTGAAAATATCACTGTAGAGCGAATCCAATAGTGTACCCTATGCGTGCTATGCTACAGTTCGCCAAAGAACCAACGCCATTCAAACATTGGAACCAGCCACCCAGAAAATAATAAATACCAGCTATACAAGAATACTCACAGCGGCGGTAGCTCCTCTCTGCATATGGGGCATTGAAGCCGAAATCTCATCCAGCCTTCCAAGCAGCCGCTATGGAATATGTGCCTGCAAGGCGTGACCATGTACAAACGACGAGCAAAGACGCCTGCAACGCCTGTGTCGTCATCCTCGGCTGTAAGTACCGGCACCTCAAGGATCTCACGACAGATGGCACAGTCAATGCTCCTCATCGAGCTTTGCTTCTTGCTGCTATCATCACTTGAAGAACGGGCACGTTCGATACCAGGTGTGTCGTCTGCAACAAGCCCGATTGGTAAACCACCAGCTTCCAGGCCGTCTTCACGGAGAAGAGGATGGTAATCCCAAGCATCAGGGGCCCAGCCTGTAGGAACACCGAAACGGGGGCTGATTATGTCTTGCGCGGCAAGGATGACGAGTTGTATCCAAACCCAAGCACAGAGGACGAGGAATGTGTGTCGCTCTGTGCGGGCGTACAGAAAGTTGTCCTCTTTGATCCAGAAGTATGCCACAGGGAGAAGACGTAGAATGGACTGGCCAACGACAAAGGGCCATGCGAGGGCTCGACGACAGTTGCGCCTGATATTGCGGCGGATTTGAGGGATCCAGAGGGAAAGATAGGCGAAAACACAGAGGTTCAAAAATATGGAGCGTAAGTTGGGGTACCACGTTGTGGAAGAGATGGCTAAGAATATGATGCACAGAGAGGCGAGGATGAGACGGCCAATGATGCTCTGGAACGATAGTGGAAGTTCCTCTGCGCGCTGCGCGGTTGTGGCACCAGGGACGGCGGCTGCTGAAGCAGCGATCTCAGCGTCAATATCTTGATCGGACGGGACAATGACGGGCTGTGGTGGTGGAGGCGGCTGAGCTGGAGCTGAAGGCCGAGACGTGAGTGTGTGACGCGCCGCATCAGGGTTGGGCAAGAGCGGAGCAGAATCAGCCGTGTTCAGTCCTGTAGCGGGCGAGACTGCGGCATTGGAGTTATTACCTGTACTGCCCGCATTCTGATCCCGTTCTCTGCGAGGTCGAGCTTCAGGAATCTGAACCTCATGAACCTTTGATAAGAAACTTCCGCCAATTGTCATAGACAGGAAGGCTGCGAGCAATAGGGCCAGAGTGGGAAGAAAGGTAGAACCAGCCGAGGACACCCAGGTAGCTGCAGCAGTGAAGGCCATGCCATCCACCATGAGCATAGTGGCGATGGTCCAGAAACTTACACGGCCCATTGTTGAAGGGGTGCAAGACTCACGCATCTGATTCTTGAGTAGATAGACCTGAGCAAACATGATAACTGCATAGACGAGAATCCATGCCTTTACTTGATAAACTTGAACCTCCAACTTCATGCCAGTCAAATGCTGAGCTTCACCGGGACCAAAGTCTGGCGGTCCCTTGCTCTCGAGGAAGAACCCGCAGTCTGGGGAGTAGATGACGACCGACATTTGGAGCTTAGGGATTTTGGGAATAGGTGCGCCCACAGGCGATTTTAATTCTGATTCGATACTGCTGATAACTGACTGTAAAACATCCTTGGACAATTCCTCGGAATCCAGATTGAAGTGACTTCGACTTGGTGGATAGACCTGCACATACATGATATACTCGCAGTGTGGCGATGGGTTGTTGGTATAGAGTGGGTTTTCCAAGTCGGAAGTCCAGGGGACTGTTTGGTCTGCATAAATTTTGTCTTTCTTTTTTGAGATCGTGCGGGCAATCGATTCGTTCAACAGCTTCTGACTTGACTGGAAGAAGTCCTCGCTGGGAGTCAAGTGTGGTAAGCCGAATATGCCTCCAAACTTCTCACTGGTGGTAGCCATCAAAACGACACCTTGACGAGGCCAATGGACTCCCCACAACCTCATTTCCCAGTCATGGCCGGATCCGTATGTGTCTTCGATAGTTGTCGTGCCTCTAACACTTCGTATAAGACCGCCAGCAACAGGGGCACCACTTTGAGCGGGCAACTGTTCATATTCGCTGACTGTCTTGTTCGCTTCAAGGCGCAGCGTAATGCGACCAGTACGGCCAGTGATGTTTCGTGCCCAGGAGGTATGATCCCCAATCCAATCCAAGCCAGGGGCAGTTTTGCTCAGGTTGTAACTATCATAACTTCTGGGCACTGCGCCTTTTCGTTTGACCCATTCACCATGGACAGTTCCTGAAACATTCATCCACATGGGCTCGCCTTCCCCAGCGTCCCATAAGCTGCGACCCCCTACTGGTGGCACAGCATGTCGACTGAATGACAGACTCCTCTCACGGAACTTATTCAAGTCAACCCATGTGAGATTGTCCTGGGCACGGAATCCCGTGATGTTGAGAAAGGAAGAATTCACGTTGGAACCTTTCTCTGGGGCTGGTGTGAAATCACCCCAGCGCGAGGCGTTGAGCACGTCTAGCGCATCCTGGAAATGGTCGAGCCTCTCCTTTGCAAGATCAGAGAGACTAAGAGATTGGCTTGAATAGTCGCTGTCGGGAAAAACAACCCAGATGATGAATAGGATAAAGAGGACAGTAGCAATTGGATGTTGGGCTTGAGCCATGATGACCCAAGAGATGGAAAGCGTCTATCGCTGTGACATGCTAGGTCTGCTTTAGTCGTCGTCCAACGGCGACGCGTGGATGATGTTGATTATTGTAAGAGTTAAGTGGCTGGATGAGACGTTAAGAGAGTTGGTTGTTGTTAATGGTTGGTGGCGTTGTATTTGAGATGTTGTTTGCGTTATGATTAGAAGAAGCAGTTATGAGTGGAAGTTACATGAGTTGGTACTGGCTGTGTTCAAGGAAGGGGTACGTATCATGACTGCCAAGCGTGGTGTGGCTGTGACTTCTCTGCTTTACTGTGCCTGCGAAATTATGCCGTACCTTTTCCGGCACAGTACGAATAAGGGGACTTTTATAGTACCTACAGGCTATCATGGAACAAACATTCACTTAGCAAACAGACCAGATACAAACCAAGCCACGTATTAATACACGCTTGCAATCATAAGACCGGTTCATTTTCTCCGTTGGACATATTCATCGTCATATTTTTCAGCTTTCTCTTACATCAGAGAAGTTCAAGTTTGCACCTAAACTCCATCATGGCCAGCAACGACCCCAAGCCCGACACCGCTAATAACAAGCCGGAAAATGTACGTTTTGTTCCCAACTCAGGCAGATCTTGACAGACTCGACGCATGCAGCGTTACACAAAGAATGTGTGTATTTTGTTGCAGAGCATCAAGGCTTCTGCAAGGTGCGGACATCGCCACTAACTTGTTTCTTTTTCATAGGCCTCAGACGATGCTCGCGCTGATGTTACAGCGGCCGTTGAAGAGCTCCTAAACTCTCTCTCCAACAAGTTTGCGGGTGTTTCCTCAGAGATCTTTGCTAAGAGTAAGCCTGTTTGTTCACCTCCAAGTATCTCAAAGTGCCCCACACTGACCTTGCTTCTTCAAGTGGATGAGATGTCTCGAAGATTGGATAACCTTGAGGCAGCCCTTCAAGAGAGCAACAAGCCAAAAGACGGAAGCGCAAACAAACCTTGATAGGTTTCATACATATATCAAGAGTACAGGGCGTTTAGGTTATCTCACGAGCTTTGCTTCATTATACGCAAATAGAAGGGCCAGCATGTCTGCTTGTTACGGTATTTTCATTATATCGTTACTTCAAGTAACCCAAGAATCAACTACATACGAGATCTGTGGTTCTGTACTTGCTATATTTGTTATGTCGTCGTGTTGTTATACTTGATGCTTTACAACTCGTCCTTGACTTCCTCGACCTTCTCCTTAACCTGCTCGACTTTCTCATCGGCCTTCTTCAGCACAAACTTGCGAAGGACATTGGTCTTCTGCTGGATCTGGTCGCGCTTTGAAGGAGCCAAACCGCCCTTGGCAAGAATACCATCCAGGCGACCAAGCTCCTTGGAGACCCAGTCGTTGTTGGAGCTCAGCTTGTCAAAGACACGAACATAGTACTCGGCGTAGGTCTTCTGAGCAGCATCAGTGAGGCCTTCGACCTCCTTCTTGACCTCGGCGGCAATCTCAGCGATGGTAGCACCGCCGGTGATCTTGGCCACGAGGGTGTCTAGAGACTCAACGGTACCAGCGACGTTGTCAAGACCACCACCGACAACACGGTGAGTTCCTGCCTTCTCGTTGATCCAGTCAACAAAGGCCTGCTCGGTACGTCCGCTCTCGTAGGCGACAGCCTCCTTGCTACCAGCAGGGAACCACTTGATGGTGGGGTAGGACTTGACACCCTGCTGCTCGGCGGTGGCCTTGCTGTTGGGAGCTTCAGCATCGACCTTGGCGATGACGACGTTCTTGTCATTGGCGAATGTGGCAGCGAGGTCCTCCCAGGTAGGGGCGAGAGTCTTGCAGTCTGTAGCAGTTAGTAAATTGAAGAGCGTTGCAAGGAAATGGGAAGAGCTTACGTCCACACCAGGGAGCAGTAAAGGCAACAAGAATGTGCTTGTCACTGCCAACGGTCTTGGAGAAGGTAGCATCGTTGAGGTAGGTAACCTCGCTGGGCATCTCAAGCTTCTTCTTGGACTTGACACCAGTCTTCTCAGCAATGAAAGTGGTCAAGCTCTCCAGGTCACGGCCGGACTTGTACTCCTCGGGCTTTGCACTCTTTCCATCAAAGAACTTGAGAGTAGGGAAACCCTGAATTCCGAATCGCTTGCCGAGCTCACGATGGGCGTCGGCGTCGACCTTTGCAATCTGGACCTTGCCCTTGGCAGACTCGTAGGTGTTTGCAAGATCCTCCCAGACGGGAGCAAGCTTCTTACAATGGCCACACCATGGGGCGAAGAATTCGACGAGGGTAGGCTTGCCGGACTTGAGAACGATGTCGTCAAAGTTGGAGGGGAGCAGTTCGATGACGGCGGATTTAGCTGCAACGGTGGCGGCGAGGGCGCCGAGCACGAAGCTCTTGATGAGAACCATGTTGGATGAACTTTGGTCCGATTGGCGTTGTTGGATGAAAGAGAAAGGTAGGAACAAGACTAACCAGAGCACAATCTTGCGAGGAGATGTGCTTTGTTTCTGGATGGTTGCTTGGAAATCAATCCAAGATGCCAGTTTGCATAGGAATGCCCGGTGTAGGTGGACATCCCTGCAAGGTAAAGCGGGACCTAGGACAGCTGAGGCAAGCTCCCACCGCCACCTAGATGGAGTTGTCCGCCAATTACGTGTTAGCTGTGTAGTGTATCCATTGTTTCGAGACTTGACGTGAAGCAGTTATTGTTTCTATTTACTGCGCTGTCTAGTTATTGCAATTACTTTGAGCTATCAAATATGTTGAATAAGAAGTCTTGATAGTATCAATTGACTTGATTACGAGATGAGTTTCTGGCTTATAGAAAGATAAATGTAATGGTGGGGAACAAAGAGTGCTGGCTATCAGCAACGCACTTGGTTATCTCAACTTGAGTCCGGTTGTTGGTCACCCTCAGCCAGGAATTGGAGCGCAGTTCCGATGATAGATCAATGCATGATTGCTTAAACTACCTACGAAGTCAGCTTCTTTATCCATAACAGCTTACGTGTGTTGGGAAAGTTGGTTATGGAGAAATACCCTGATCTGATGATATGTTGAGTTTTTGATCTGTACAGATTCTTTGTCAAAGTACCTGTCCACCTAGTAGGTAATAAATAGGAGAGAGTGACTTAAATTCCCAGTGAAAGTATACTGTGTAACTGTGATTAAACTATTCCTTACTGTGACATAGAAGTATATGTATCAATTGATTGCTTTGGAATGATTCTATTAACATCACTCTCAAATCCAGCGTACATACTTACATGTGGTCTGCACTCTACAGTGTTTCTAGATCTCGCTTGAGACTTGGAATAGCTACGCACGCACAACACAACTGCAATAAATCACAAACTACGGACGGAATATCTCTGATTATAATCCAATGAATTCTTCACATAACTTTAAATTATTATTGACTTCTACCGAGAGTTGCCCTCATGTGGATGTAAGTCACCTTGTTGGACATTGTAGAGTGGGGACCAAGTGATAACGGACTAACCCCTCTTCCGGCTGCCGAGCCTCTGTGCCCTCGCTCCTGCCCAAACTGGGGCTGCGGGACCTAGTAAGTCAGCGCACACAAAATTTCACGCAGCAATCTATCTCGAAATCTAAACCATCCCGCAACCCTTCGAGCTTTCGGCCTTCAACCCCCCAACAACGACACCATGTCTCACGAAAGCGTCTGGAACTCCCGCCCCCGAAACTACGGCAAGGGCTCTCGCAGCTGGTACGAACAATCCTCTTCCGCCCGTCGGATGCGAAATAAATAAATAAAAATATCACACCCGACGGCGTCCCTCGATTATCGATTCGAATATTATTACATGTGCTAACAAATATTCCAGCCGTGTCTGCAAGCACAAGGCCGGTCTCATCCGAAAGTACGACCTCAACCTGTGCCGTCAGTGCTTCCGTGAGAAGGCCAAGGACATCGGTTTCAACAAGGTGAGTTTAACTTGGAGCGAGAGCGCAGCGTGGGAGTCTCCAGGCCCTGGCCCAGGACGACCAGCCACTTGCGCGAGTCGGAATGAACACGACTGACCGAACTGCGTCTACAGTACCGATAAACGATCCACCATCATGACACCCGGTTTTCTCGTTTAAGGGATGGGGGGAACTGCTAGAGAGCAGAGTATTGTGTGGAAGGGGGTGAACTCTCAGCAGAAAGTCAAAGGCCTCGCGTTAAAAAAGCACTCGGAGGGCGGCCGCTTGGAACAGGAGTTTTATGGCTTGCTTGGGTCCCTCAGGAAGATCGTGCGTCTGACGAACATCCTCCGAGGATAGACGAATACCATTGCATTGGACCTCGAAATGTCTATGTGTCTTGTCTTATCCTCGCACCATCCCGCATGACCAACCTGTGGCCATGGAGTGTATCGGGTCAATGTGAAATTATGACAATCAAAAACTCCATGTGAACCATCGGTCCCCTTGCCCATCTCGACACCTCCCTGTGATCACGCCATGCTATCATGAAACTCAGCGTCCGCAACAAGAGCGCCTAACCAACTGTGCAGCCCTAATGGACGACTAATAACATGCCGCAACTCATGTACTAGTTTTACAAGTCTTATTACTGCCTCCTATATTTGTGTCTAAATTACAATCGTCGAGACATCGGGAGGAAGCAGAGCGGAGATCTTTGAGCCCCAAGGCCACCTAATATACAAGAGCCAAATGGACTCAAAGAGAAAGACATTTCCAGATGGTACATAAACGTAATAATTCGTACACTACACCCATAAACTTTTCCTTAACCCGTCTAAAACACCGCTTACTTGATGATGCGAGTGCAGAGACCAGTAGCAACGGTTCGGCCACCCTCACGGATGTTGAATCGCTGACCGACCTCAATAGCGTTGGGATGGCCCATGGTGACGACCATCTCGGTGTTGTCACCGGGCATGATCATCTTGCTGGTGGCATCCTCAGTACCCTCGGGGAAGGTCAGGTCGATGGACTCATCAGCAGTTCGGAGGTAGAGCTGAGGTCGGTAGTGCTCCTGGAAACCGGTGTGTCGGCCACCCTCCTCCTTGGTGAGAACGTAGAGAGAAGCGAGGAACTGAGTGTGAGACTTGACGGTGCCGGGAGCGCAGACGACCATACCACGGCGGACATCCTCACGGCGGACACCTCGGATGAGAAGACCGGAGTTGTCTCCAGCCTGGGACTGCTCGCAAGACTTCTTGAAGGTCTCGATATCGGTGACCTTGGTCTTGATGACCTCTTGACCCTTGCCGACAAGCTCGATCTCCTGGTCACGCTTGAGGATACCACGCTCGACACGGCCAGAGACGACAGTACCACGGCCGGCAATGGAGAAGACATCCTCGACGGACATGAGGAAAGGCTTGTCAAGGTCACGCTCGGGGGTAGGGATCCACTCGTCGACAGCGGCGAGGAGCTCATCGACCTTCTGGGTACCGATCTCGGGGCGCTGATTCTGGAGGGACATGAGAGCGGAACCCATGATGACGGGGGTGTCGTCACCCTCGAAGCCGTAGGTGTTGAGAAGCTCACGCATCTCCATCTCAACGAGCTCAAGCATCTCGGGGTCGTCAATGGCATCGACCTTGTTGACGAAGACGACAATTCGCTGGACACCGACCTGACGGGCGAGCAGCAAGTGCTCACGGGTCTGGGGCATCTGACCATCGGAGGCGGCAACGACGATGATAGCACCGTCCATGTTGGCAGCACCAGTAATCATGTTCTTGATGTAATCGGCGTGACCAGGGCAGTCGACGTGGGAGTAGTGGCGGTTCTCGGTGGCGTACTCGATGTGGGCGGTAGAGATGGTGATACCACGCTTTCTCTCCTCGGGAGCCTTGTCAATGGCACCATACTCGAGGAAGTTGGCGAGGCCCTTGTCGGCCTGGCGCTTGGTGATGGCAGCAGAGAGAGTGGTCTACAGAATATAAAGTCAGCTGAGGTCTGTCTTGCGAGAATAATGGCGGGGTTGTTGATGCTAGTAACGTACCTTGCCGTGATCGACGTGACCAATGGTACCAATGTTCACATGGGGCTTTGATCGCTCAAAGACGGCGTATGTGCGGTAGAGGTTGAGGACTCCAGAGGCGTTCTTCTTGGTGAAGGCGGACTGGAGAGGGTTGACGGGGTTAGCCCGGAGCCCTTGTCGAGCAGTGCGCAGGAAAGGCGCAACAGATCGGAAAGCGGTCGACATGGTGACGGCTCCCTATGGGTATTATAGAGGACGAATTAAGAAAGAGAAAAGAGGACCAGAGGAGGAGGAAGAGAAACACACGATGGTGCTGTCGAGAGTGGAGGGGGATAGAAGACGGCTATGATGAGGCCTCGAAAATTTCTCGAGCTCTGCTTCGCTCCAACGGCGTCTGGGTCTGTTCTTTTGGTGGAGCCATTGTCCAACCGGCCAGGATTGAAGCGTCCACTAAGACACTGGGGAATAAGAACAGTCACGTGGCATTGCAATTTGTTTATGAAGTATCATTGAGATATCGGAGGTTTGTATATGTGCCTGATATCATTTTTGATTGATCAAATCGTTCCTTCTTTCCATGTGAATACACGAACTGCATGTGAGTCTTTAGTTTCAGATGTTAATGGAGCGAAGAAGAGTAAGAACTAGGTATCCTCAGTATTCACACCAATATCTCTAATAATATCCATACAAGTGCATCAAATGACGATTACCAAACATTTCATTATTAATACTATTTTGTTTAATTAGTTCCCAGTGTCATCAAAGCTTTGTTATGCGCTATAAAACCACTGATATTCATTCAAGGTTGCTACCCTCATTTGTCTAGCGGGTACAGACTGGTTCCAGAATTTGGCCATTGAGCGGCGGCCCCATCGGGCAAGTTAAAAAAACAACCTCCCGCCGAGTCGCGCGCCATATAAAACTTGACTCAAAGCCTCAACTCACCGGCTCTGTCATTTTTCCTTTATTCACCCTATTTCTAACATAACTGTATATCCTCAATTGCAATTCTTCACCCCCTATTCACGTGGAACCTTGACTTGGTGCGACTCCATCTCACTACCGCATTAAAAGCCACCTTGCATCTACGCCAAGCATCGTACTTAAACCTTACATCAAGAAACGCATCATCGCCAAGAAGCCCAGAAAAGGATTCACTCATACAAAACCAAAACTTACCTTACTCATAAAACCCCAACATATTCACAATGGATCCCATGGCTCAACAACAACAACAACAACAACAACAAGCCCAGGGCGAACAGCCTGAACTCAATGCATTTGGCAAGCTCACTGCTCAGTTCTTGCAGTACGGCGCCAATGCCTCCAACAACATTTCAACTGCATTCGATTCAATGGACACAAAGGCATGGATTCGCCTCATCGTCATTGTCGGAGGCTACATGCTCCTCCGTCCTCTAGCCCTTAAGTTCATCACAAAAGGAGCTGTTCAAAAGATGGAGGACGACGATGCCAACGAGAAGCGCAAGGCCCAGATCTCTCCCAATGAGCTGCGCGGACTGGTTGAGGATGAGCCTGAAATCGACGCGGACGGCGACGGTACCGGTGCTGACTGGGGTCAAAAGGCTCGTGTGAGGCAGAGAACTATGTTGAAGGACCTTCTTGAAGCTGAGGAGCGACGAAGACAAGAGGAGGAAGATGACAAGGATATCGCAGACCTTCTTGAAGACTAGACGCCTCGTTAGTTGGCTTTACTTGGAGAGACCATTGGAGAATTCCCAGTTTGGATTCTTGAGCATGGGCGGAGTACTGTACTATGGGTAACATGCCAATTGGGCTGGCTATAGCAACAAGGAGACAACATGGTGTCTTAACATTTTGTCACGTCTAATTTAATTCCCCGTTCTGGTCCTTATACAAGTATACACTTGGCTTTTTTCAGAATGACTACGCAAGCTATCACAGCTCCATATGTGAGTTGTTGTATACTTGTCGTTTTTGCAGCTCTGGACACAATCTCTAAAATACAATTTAATTAATGTTATAGCCATAATTGCTCATTTCGTCCTTCCTCACCCTTTATTCAATCCAACGTAACAAGTATAATGACTAACCAACGCTTACAACTACCCATCGAGGAATAACGAGCAGATCAAGTCACATGTCCATTAAGAAGACACAGCTTAGTACTTGCAGTCAGTCATTTAGTTAACCCCCCTCAAGTATCAGAAAAATCACCGGCTGGAATCATAAGAGACGAAATGACTAGGTGGGTTTATGTTACTTAGATCAGACAGGCTATTTATTTTTCTATCCTGATCTTTGGAGGCCGACTTTTCGACACAACACCAATGCCTACGATACAGTCTTGGGCCAGAGGTAGGGTACCATCTGCCTGATCACCTTGTTGACCTGGCCATTTCAGCCAGAGCAAAGAACATTTCGATCCAGTCAGGTATCTGGCATGAGGAACATTTGCCTCAGTCGTCTTCTTCGATGTGTGGGCGAATTTTGCGACGATATCTGAGTGACTCTATACAGGGGCCCACTAGACATTACGGTCCTTCCCATTTGTGCTCTCTTTTGAAATGTGCTTCGGCATCTGGTCTGCTCTGGAGCTTGTCCCTGTAATCTGGGTCGGGGCGGTCGTGATTTCGTCCCTTGTGCTCGGTATTTTGATGTCGGAGAGATTGGAGTGTCTAGCAAAGTCCTTGTCGCAGTCTGGGCATTTCACGCCCTCTACGATGTGAGAAGCAGCCACGCGTGGTAGAATGAGGCTTTTGTTTCTTAACTCCTTCTCGCACCCTTCTTCGGCACATTTGAGAGAGTTCTCGGGGTTTCAATAGTCTTGGTCGACATGCTTCCCCACTGCACAATGCATGCATATCTCTTTCATTCAGTTATAAAGAACAACGGGTGTTCTCTGTCGTCGTCGTATGATCTGTCGCCAGGCACTCGCTGTGTGGTGTCTTTCTTGTACTTGAACGCATGGGTACATCCAGAAAGTCCAAGCTCATGCATATGTATACAGTAAAAGACCATTATCGTTTTTCTGCAGCGGTTTTACCCAGTGAGCTAGCATGTTGTGATGGAAAGGTCAGGTCGCATGTACGCTGATGAGAGGTTGAGCGGATTCCGTCTCCAAGATGTAGAGTCAACTGCAAGTCCGAAGGTCTGGGAGGAGAATAGTGTTCAATGTGAAGTGCTTGGCAGACGGTATCGTACGGTGTTCTGCTGTGGAAGATGTAGTACCTCCTCTGCTCGCTCTGCACTCGGCTTTTAAGTGCAGCATCGGACAGTGACTGATTTATCAGTCACCCGCCAGGTATTGATGGACACGTAATTCTTAATAGGCAGACCTACTGTCCATCTTAGTTGCTTACCGTGTTTGTTGTTTGTTTTTGTCATTGGTAATGTTTCCTTATGTAGGTTGCCTCTGGGAAACGCATCAGCCAATCTAAGGAGCCTTCCAGAAGACTACCTGGGATATATCAAAGGGTAATTAGAGACATGCGACAAACGTGCAGAAGTAGTGTGGTAACTGTAAGAATCAGCAGGCTACAGGGAGGTATATATGGATATTTTTAAATATTCTACTTGTTAGGCTGTGAGCAACATTTAGATAGCAAAGATGTGGCAATCAGGCTTGTGTACATGTGTGCTTCGTTAAGGAGGCTGGTGCGTCAAGCTGACAGCCGGATACATGCTAGTGCATGTGCCAGGAGAGCTGAAACAAGTGTTTTTTATCGATAATTTAAAGTGCTACTATGCATAATTAAAGAATCATTTAGTATCTATTCTGCTTTGTCCTGTGTGGTGAGTTGTTCACTTGAACGTCTTCCTCCTTCCCTTGTAAACACCATAATCAATCTAGCAACTATGAGGGCATAGGTAAATAACAGTGACTAGTACAGACCACAAACGAAATAGATATAGGCAGTTTGTAACTCGTTAACTAACAACTCCAAGCTACTAATGCTGATATTATCATCGTCCTTCTAAAGAACTTTGATAGGCATGTGTAGTGGACGCTCAGAGGCACCACGGTTCAGGGTAATGAGAGGAAGTGTCAACCTCAAATGATTGAAGAGCAACTTCTGAGGACTGGTAAGTTAAAACATCTACCTATTCAAGGAAATATGAGGTTTCGACGGCTGGAATATGTAAATGAGTCACTAATATATATACCGACATCTCTCTTGGGTGCCTTCTTTCACTTATACATATCTAGCATTCATAGACAATCTACAGCTACAATTTCTTGTCGCCAATTTTCATCTCAATCGAGTTTTCAATTTGTCACACCGAGTATAGTATCTTTCGTATTTTCGCTTTGAGCTCTTGTCACTTGATGGTTTTCGGGATTAGGCGGTTGCCGTGTTAAACATGTAAAACCGTCAACGGTGAGCCTCTCCAGCATATTTGTCGCCTTTGCAGCTATGGTGGAACCTTTAGATTCACTTTCGATTGATAACATGTACCTTGTAATTCGAGATCGAGTTTTTCTGAACGGAAACTGTTGCAAGTACACCGCATTTGCAATCATCCTCGTCTTGTGGTATACCGCTGGACATACCGCTGGACATACCGCTGGACACTTGGTGGTGAGAATGTGAATCCTAGAAGATAATGGATTATAGCCCATGTCCATGTATGCGACGGTGTATACATCAGCCCAGCCACCAGATACTGTCGGACATGTCCCCTTTATCAAGATGCTTGCGCTGTCAGTTCCATTACAGAAATATGCAACTTTACCGCTCAATGCACCGCTCATTGCAATTACGAAGCCATCTGGAGGAAAATATATGAGGCTAAAGCGACATGTCAAATTGTGGGCTCAAGCTGCGGGACCGTCCCTGCGTCCCTCAGGGATACAGAAAACTCGATTCTGCTTGCCCAAGAGATAAATTGACTTTTAGTAGTTATTGCATGCCAGTTAAGACCCGCTATTGGGCTATTTACTTTCTGGACCCTAGTCGTCTTGAATTCGTGATCTGCAAAAGTCATGGATTGTTTCATGATATCTAACATTCGATGGCTGGAGGCTATCCACAAATAACCTTAACTCTTGAGAGCGTTTGTTTTAACGACTATATACCAGATTACGTGTATTCACTGTAAATGAAGACAAAATCAAGCCCAATTCAACATGCTTCCTGGTACTGAGCGTTTAGTTCCTTGAAAGACCCCGTCGACATACATGGCATGGCGTGGTTGACTTGTTGTCATGTCTCTAGGGTCACTTAAACGAAAGCGGTGGCTAGGGTCATACAGCAGGGTTCCGAGTTTGACCCTTCGTGACAGTGGATGACAGGACACTTGTACAACGATCAATCTGCATTGAAATCTATGTCGGTTTACCGAGACATGATACTGTAGGCTGTTGATGGGTGGTGATACGTTGCACTGGAGCAAATCGGTGATTTTCTAACCGTAAAATGCAATGGCTTCAAATCGGCATGATCCATCCGGAACGTAGGAGGGGCAACCTGGCGGGGCCATTGGAGTGCTAGAGGGCTGAGAGGATGGAGCCAGGAGCCAGGAGCCCGTGGCCCTTGGCCCAGAGCCAGGCTACCAGGGCATGGGAGATGGACGAGGATGACGAGAGGAGGAGGAGGGGTGGATGCCCAGCCGCCCACTCTTGGGAGTACATGGTTATATATGGTGGCTTGGGTGGACGTTCAAGTATATCTTGTTGGACTACATATGTCATCTGGCAGATAATCTCTACTACTAACCACTGAGGTTTCCATCCTTTCCATTCATAGAACCTGACCTAAACTGCGCCCCAAGGTGTCTCCGACCTTCTATTCTGCTTCTCTCTCTCTTTGACGTTGCCGCCTCGAAAACAGCGTGAGAGCAGATTCTGTCTGTCCTTTTCTACTTCTGCTAGTGTCTACTGTTTTATTTAAACACTCTCTACGCCTTTCCCTTACATATATCACACGCGGCTATACCTATTATCAGCGAAACTACCTGTTTTGGAACCCACGCCCGCACCAACCCAACCTTCCCGTCCCCAGCAGGCCTGTGCGACAACAAACAACATAGAAAACAAGACGTTAGCAAGCAGCATCAGCCCTTGGACGTCTTTCGCATTTATTCCTGTGGGCGCGTTTGCTGTTTTCAGTCTCCCCATTACGTATCATGATTATTTAGAGACGCATCATGGGCGAGTCGTTTGATATCCAGAACCTACTCCAGACGGGGTACTTTACAACTTCCCGGGCCAAAAGTCCAAAACCGTATGTGTATTATGCTTTCACCTCTGAGCAACTGCTAACAACGGCCAATAGTCCACCATCGCAGATTGAGGATCGTCCTTCTTCTCAACCTCCAGCCCAGCAGCAACCCTACCAGCTACCTTATTACCCATTAATACCACGACCGAAGTCTGCAGCCCCAGCACGAGTTCCAAAAGTTCGACCACCACCACCCTGTGTCGAAGATGAAGAAGTTTCACTCAAGCGAGAACATGGAGCATCGATCTCCAAGATCCAGGAGGAAGAGCCTTCATCACGTGGGGACGCTGAACAGAATCCAGTGATCATGGAGGTCCATGAATATAACCCCGAGCGACGGTTTGTTATCTTGACAGGCTCTTCAAGTGGTTCCGAGGGCGGTGAAACCGATAGGAAGAGCGGGTCAGATAGAAGAAGCGAGCCTGAGAGGAGGGTAGACGGGCACAGGCGAACTGACTCTGGCAAAAAGTTTGAACCAGAAAGGAAGTACGAATCGGAATCAAAGCCTCCACGAGTTGAGCGCGTTGAGAGACCCGAACGAAACGAGCGTGTTGAGCGACAGGAGAGACCAGAGAGGGTTGAGCGTGTGGAAAAGCAAGAGAGACCTGAAAGAAACGAAAGGACAGAACGACAAGAAAGACCTGAGAGGAATGAACGGGTTGACCGACAGGATAGACCCGAAAGAAGTGAACGAATAGAGCGAAACGACAGGCCCGATCGAAGCGAGAGGGTTGAACGACAGGAAAGGCCGTTGAGCGACGTCTATACAGACGCAAGATCTAGTCGAAGATACGATGCCAACTTGAAGACCGATACACCAGCAACTAGGGAACGCAGCAGACCGCCTCTAGAGAAACGACGCAGCAGACAAGATTTACCCCGACTGGAAACTGAGCTTCGAGATGATCAGTTGCCCGAGAAATACCGTACCCGTCCTTCAGCGCCCGCAAGCAGCCGTTATGAACAGCCTCCTGCTCGGCCACCCAAAATCCCTATTGATCCCCTGCATGCGCCTGAAATCATCAAGAGCAGCGCCAGCGGCCGCGATCAAGCGTACTATGGACAGTCCCAAGGAGCTGCTCGCAGGTCCCCTACCCGGCCCAACAATGTGTCCGGCATGCCGAGCGAACGACGCTATGAAAGCAGCCATACCCGAAATTCCTCAACTGCATCCACGACGAAACGCACGACTGGCGAGCCTGAGAAGCCGACGCGGCCTTTGTCTAAGGAGCGGGTTGGTGATGCCCCTACTCGCCCTCTCTCAAAAGAACGGGCTGATGAGAAGCCCACTCGTCCTCTATCCAAGGAAGGTCGTCCTTTATCGAAGGAAGGACCCAAGGTCGAATCCCCTTACAGGAGTGAGTATGGGTCAAGAAATAGTAGGAAGGAAAACTCTCCTCCTTATTCAAGACCAGAACGAGAGGATTACAGTCGATCCTCGACATTCCCTTCCCGTGAGCCTGTACGAGAATCGACAACTCGACGTGACGACCGCCGTGATGGTCGCGATGATCGCGGTGAGGATAGTCGATCTGGTGATGACCATCCTAAGGGCCCACGCGAACTTCATCCTAGACGTAAGAAGTCTGTTGTTCTGTCGGATGAACGAGATTCTCAACCAAAATTGGAGAAGGTCGACGCACCTAGTGGTCCTAGGGAGAAGATTCGTGGGCCTACGACACCTATCCCCATCCCCGTCCCCATCCCTATTCCCACCCGCAATGGGTCAACTGCATCAGAAGAGCTTCCTCCCAGTATAAGGCCCGCCTCAACATTCCCAATTACTAGGGATCACCATCCTCTTCCTGAAAGGCCAAAGTCGGAGCTACCTTATCCTATGGACGATGATCCCTTAGTTGATCCCTTTGATGTTCGGGGCAATGCGGAAAGGGTCGGTAGGTCACGATCTCGGTATGATGGTGATTCTGTTGTATCGATGCCCAGCATGCCAGCTCCTATTCCCAGTGGTCCTGGAACATCACTCGACTCCAGACCTGCATCAGCTTTTCCATCGACCAATCGTCCTCCGCCCTCCGCACAATCTTGGCAGCCACCAGCCTTTGATCCCGTTCGAGACGGCGTTCGCCTCGAGAAGCCAGTAGGATCCATTCGACGTCACTCGGAACATCAGGAAGCGACAGGTGTTACCACGTTTCCCGAATGCCGCCGCAAGCATCCCGTTGCAGGTTTGGTGGACTGGCTCACGTTACCTCGTACAGATTTTAATATTTGCCCTGACTGCTATGGCTCTGTCTTTGCAAAGACTCAGTATCGAAACCCCTTCCAGCCCATGCTTCGTCCCACATCCCAGCCAATTTCATGTGACTTTGGTGTTGGACCCTGGTACCGTATTGCATGGCTTCTTACTTTGAAGAACGAGCTGCCTGATCTGCGACTCTTTCATGACGTTGCCAACGCCATTACGGCCACCAAGAGTCTCCCTTGCCCGGGTGATAGAGTCACCACGCGCAACTGGCAAACACTCTGGAATCCATACACACGACAGCCTGTCTACGATTTTACGGTGTGCCCTCAGTGCGTCAAGATAATTCATGCACTATTCCCCAATCTTACCGGCATTTTTATTCCTGTCGACTCCCGTTCGGAACCAACCAGAGGACTCTGCGCAATGCGCTTCAAGCCGAAACGGAAACGATTCGTCATGTACTTTGACGCTTTGGAAACAACGTCAGATCAAGCACGACGGGAGCAAGAAGAGCCAGACGTCAAGGTTCTTGCACAAGACATCGAAAAGATGGCTGCCGTGAGTGAGTGTCAGGAAGATAAGCCCATAATCAACGGGCACTGGCACATCATGCAGTTCCTCCAACAGTTTACAGTCTGTGGCGAATGTTTTGACGAGGTGGTCCGGCCTTCGATCAAGGATGACAACGTCATTGCTCGCAACTTCTACATGAAGTCGCAAAAGCTACCACTCGCAACGTGCCAGCTCTACTCTAATAGAATGAGAGAGATATTCAAAAAGGCTTGCCGATGGAATGATCCCAAGTACTTGGAGGCCAAGGTACTTGAACGGTTGGATGTCGAGGCTATGATCCACGAGAAGCTGGCCAGGTTGGAGAGATCGACGCATGAAGACGAGAATTGGGTTGAAGAACAGGTGGACAAGTACATTCAAGA
This sequence comes from Fusarium graminearum PH-1, assembly GCF_000240135.3. Taxonomy (NCBI): domain Eukaryota; kingdom Fungi; phylum Ascomycota; class Sordariomycetes; order Hypocreales; family Nectriaceae; genus Fusarium; species Fusarium graminearum. Next base: position 2,662,968 of record NC_026477.1, read on the forward strand.
ATGGAAGAGGTGGGAATGATGAATTGGTTATGAATTGGGTTTGGATATCTGCATCTTGGAGTAAGTAGACGGGGCATAACGACGATATGTAAACTACGTATGCTACGACGAAACAACTTGGACGAGCCATGATGAGAATGATATAATATTATGAAAGCTACAGTTGTTTAAACTTGATCTAGTGTGCCTATTAGCTGCAGAGTAAAGGATAAATTCAGTATTAGGCTTTGAAGTTCATGTTTAGTACCCAACCACCAAATGAAAGCTACAGTACTACTACCTATATTGAGATGATGCAATTGCATGATTGGTCTTTTGAGCTGAATCTATCGCAGCGATACAGCAATAACTAGTGCAGCAATATAGTGTAGCAACAGTGCAAACATGCTATTAGCACATCCCCCGCGCGTCACGTGCACCGTTTTTCGGATCGTTGACTCCACCTGAGTGGGTCGGTTAGGGTCTCCTCCTCCCACCAAAGTCGGTTCTGCAAAATTACCCAAGGTGAAATTTCGCGAGCCTTGCAACCTCCCACTCCATCACCAAATTTCGACGCCGCACGACGCCCGAGGTAAGATTTCAACACCGAAGCTGATGCTGTTTCTCTCGAATCTCATCTAACTCAAGCATCATCACAGGTCCAAGTCTCAACCTTCACAATGGCTTCCCGACCTACCGTCACCATTCTCGGCAAAGATGGTGCTCCCACTGGAGCTACCCACGCCATTCCCGCTGTCTTCACCAGCCCGATCCGACCGGACATCGTCCAGCAGGTTCACACCGGCATGGCTAAGAACAAGCGTCAGCCCTACTCCGTGAGCGAGAAGGCTGGTCACCAGACCTCTGCTGAGTCTTGGGGTACCGGTACGTGAGATTTCGATTTTTTGATATCTGGGTGGGGGATCAGTTGCTCGTGGCAGAGATACTCGATTGTCAACGCTATGTCCGGCCCAGTTTCGTTCTTCAATAATGTTATGGGCTCGACTGCTGGAATGAAGACGACACGCTTGAGCTCGAATTTTTCGATTTTCGGAACACACTACGATTATGGGAGAGGGACATACGCTAATTACATCCTCTACAGGTCGTGCTGTTGCTCGTATTCCTAGGTTAGTACAATCTTGCTTATTGCCAACAGCTCGACACGAATACTAACATTTTCTAGGGTTTCTGGTGGCGGTACTCACCGTGCCGGTCAAGCTGCCTTCGGTAACATGTGTCGTTCCGGCCGCATGTTCGCCCCTACGAAGATCTGGCGCCGCTGGCACATTAAGGTCGCTGTCGGACAAAAGTAAGCTGTCTGTGAAGAATTGGGAAGAAATTTGAAGTCTAACGGTCGAAAAATAGGCGATATGCCGTCTGTTCCGCCCTCGCTGCCTCCGCGGCCGTTCCCCTGCTCCAGGCCCGTGGACACCAGGTCAACTCTGTCCCTGAGGTTCCTCTGGTCATCGACTCTGCTGTCTTCGAGGCTGCTGCCATCGCCAAGACTTCCGCTGCTCTCGGTCTCCTGAAGGCTGTCGGTGCCGGTGAGGACGTCAGCAAGGTCAAGAACTCCAAGAAGATCCGTGCTGGTAAGGGCAAGCTCCGTGGCCGCCGCCACCGCCAGCGACGTGGTCCTCTTGTCATCTACTCCCCCGAGACCGATGGCAAGGAGCTCGTCACCGCTTTCCGCAACATCACTGGTGTCGAGACCTGCCCCGTCACCGCTCTCAACCTCCTCCAGCTCGCTCCCGGTGGTCACCTCGGCCGATTCATCGTCTGGACCTCCGGTGCTTTCAAGGCTCTTGACAGCATCTACGGATCCACCACCGAGGCTTCCGCTCACAAGCGTGACTTCCTCCTTCCTTCCAACGTTGTCTCTCAGGCCGATCTTACTCGTCTGATCAACAGCTCTGAAATCCAGAGCTCCATCAACGCCCCCAAGGGAGACGCTATCACCCGCCGATCTGCTGTCCAGAAGAAGAACCCGCTCAAGAACAAGCAGGTCATGCTTCGCCTGAACCCCTACGCCACTGTCTTCGCTCAGGAGGCTCAGAAGAAGCAGAACTAAAAGGATTTTCGACTTGCTGGGTGTGCAGCGGGTTTTTACGGAACAGGATGACGGGTCTAGCATGGTTTGATATTGAGGCGTAATGGCTTCTTCGAAGATTGAGCTGCATTAAAAATGAATCAGAGATTTGATATGAATCACAGCCAGACTCCACATTGGTTCCTACACTTGATGACTGATCGTAAATGTGAATCAAGTTAATGTGAGATGCATTATATCCAATGAGTACCCATGTTGTCGTATCCCTAGACTGAAAGTGTTTTGACCACTTTCTACGTGCTATAAAGGTCCACCCGATGATGATATGTAGGCAGCACTACCCAACCCCCGTAGAAGAACGAGGCATTCACTCATCTGTGCTGAGAAGCACAAAAAGAATGCGGTTGATGTCTCCTTTAATTTCGATTCGGCTTTCAACCAAAGTCCAAGTCTCCTCATCAGAGAATTGAGCATTATGATGCAGCCTTTTGGCCGTACTGGAACCTACCCACTTAGGTACTTGTTGTTCTTTATACTGTTGTACTTCTTGGGAACTATAGTTAAGGTGACTGACTGCCCTTTTCTTTTTGAAATATCGATAGTGTACAGCCATGCATACTCAATTCTCCGCTAGAATGTTGATTGACAGCTCGTTTAGAGTACTAATAAGAGCATATTGCATCGCTACAGAATCACCATTCAGGGTCGGATATGAACTTTAAAATAGGTTGCCCCGTATTCTTGACACTATGCTCTTAAATACCATGTCGCCAATTCCTACAAGTCAAATAATGACATACTACCGACTGTGAAAAAAAGAAAGAAATAATAAAAGGGAAAGAAAGAGAAACCCGATATCCCCGATCAAGTCCAGATAAAGTCGTGAAAAGTTTGTACACCAATCCCATTGCCGAACGACTACGGCCAGTTGCCCGCCTGGGCATTGGCAATTCAGTCTCTGTTCCCTTTCTGTCTTTTCTCACGGGAGCTTCCATGATGTTCATTGGGCGCTGTTCTCTTGTTGGTAACTAGGTATGTTTGTTAGCAAAACCACCATATTCACACCAATAGAAGAAGACTTTTACCCTGCAGGTGTTGGAAAGAGTCTTGTATAGTCAGCTGTATTAGCTTTGGCTTCATTTCCATTTCCCAGTCCATCTTGCGTCTATCGACAGGCAGGCTAAGATCTTCGAAAGCTTGACAAAGAAGCCTTGTCTGCCTACAGTCGATCACTGCTCTGTGGTCCATCCCGACCAGTCCACTCCTTGGGTATACGACTGCGAACAATATTTCGAGTTTTAGCGAGAAATGTTTTTTGTCACCCTTCGCCATCGGTGTGTTCAAACGGAACTGCTTGATTAGAGGCAAGCAGGTTTCCGGCCAGATATCATCATGCCCCCCGGCCTTTAGAAGCCGTTGTGACAACTGAAGATCCCGGGGTCCCCATTGCCATACTAGCACCACAGTGTTAGGGCTTATCCCACCCTGTCGCAACTCTTCTGCAATCTTGTCCACATTTACCTTCTTCAACCTCCCCTCCTGGGAGTATACCTTTCGGTGTACAGACTTGCTGACTTCTTCAAGAAGTTTGGGGGTTTTGTAACTCGAGAATGTGTGTCTGATATCGTCGCCGTGATCGACCAGCGCGTTTATTACAACTTTCCCTGAAACAAATTCAACCACAGCGATTTCCCAAACTTGGTCGGATACGGGGGAAAACTCGACGTCCAGGACGACGAGTTTGGTACCCAGGCGGTTTCCAGCCTTGATCTTTTCTGCTATGTCCATAACTGTCTGATAATCGGCGGGCACCTGCCATTTTGTTTGAGTATAGTTGGTAAATCTCTCTCTCAGAGAATTCACGTCGACATCTTTGAGGCCGTCCAAACTTGAGTTAGTAAAGCGAGAGAGTAGCTGCTTTTCTCTCAGGGATGCTTGACACTCTACGCAGCGGCCCTCCAAGATGGTTTTACCTTTTCGTTGCTTGAGACGTGCAGTATCAAGGTCGATAATCGTGAGAAACTGGCACCTCTCTAGAACCAAACCATCTTTTACAGAACTAGCGCCAGGGCAATTCTGCCCTCGAGTTGCCAAGCTAACCGCCTTATCCTCGTTGGCTTCTGTTTAGACCAGTTAGTTAGTTACTCAATATTAATTAAGAGAAGCAATGCATATGACTTACCCCACCACTGGGTATTTTGCGCCAGGACAAACGAACGACGCTACTGTGTAAGCTTAGTTCTGTCACCTGAACTAAGTGAGAATATACTCCTGTTTTCGATCTCCTGGTCTTCTTCGTGCTGATCCTCTTGGTCGTCTTCAGGAGAATTTGAGTCGCCGGAGTCAGTGTTGCAGGTATGATCTATAAACTTCCCACTCTTGTAAATATCCTCGAATAGCTCCATCATTCGAAACGGGCGCCGTTTAAAAGGAATCAACACAAGTTTTTCCTCATGGGAAACATGTCCTTTTCGGATATGCATATTCCAGTGATTTACCAGTGCATGTTTCAATAGTCCCCTGCCTTTGACAGCAAGATGACACGAGCTGAAAGGACAGTCGAACATCGAGACATTTGGTTGATGTGAAGGGTCTGTTACATGTAATAATGCTTCTTCGCTCGTATCTAATCTCTTCGTACACGCCGAGTCCGGACAGAGGAATTCCTTCTCGTGATACTTTAGATGTTTCGTTAAGTTTTTGACATCTATGCCACAATGTGGGCACTTTTGTGTGACTTTGAGGTGCACATCACGGTAGTGCGATCTCGCATTTGATTTGTCGCTGGATTTCTCGGTGCAGTTGTAGGGGTCACCTGCTCCAGGAAATGTGTGAATCTTCTTCTCATCATCTTTATGACCTTCATGCTCGTTTCTTGCATGCGTTTTGGCAAGAAAAGCAGACCTGAATTCTTCGGGGTACTGGATCACTGGATCGTCTTTGTGAGGACAGGGATACGTCTTATCATTGTGTGCAGGGGAGTTGATGTGATCTCGTAGCCCCGTTCGACTTTTGAGCTCCTTACCACAAAGATGACACACAAATTTCTTGCCGGAATGCTTCGTTTGAATGTGGTCATATAGACTCGAATGTAAGGGGTAACTCTTGTCACAGTCTTCGTATGGACATGGGTAAGTGTGCTTTTTGCGATGATGAACATCGCAATGAAGCCGCAGACCTTCCGTTCGATATCCAGTGATTTCGCAATCACTGGATATGGGACATGGGATAGGTATGCCCTTCTCCTTGTGAACTGATGATATATGACCGTTTATTTCGCCGATCGTACCAAAAGTTGCTTTGCAGCCCTTCCTGCCGAAATCCTCTGTATAAGGACAGAGAAACTGTCCATCTCTGATATGTAAAGGGGTGACATCATGCCCGAAAGAATGGTTGGAGGCGGCTTCTTGCGACTCGAAAGTCTCATTGCAATCGCACTGGTTCGCATAAGGGCATTTATATTTCTGTGAAACCCTAATTAGCATATTATTATCTCTGCCTGCATATGTCTCCCACACCTTCATCTTGACGAAGTAGCAGCAATGGCAGGTAGATAGGCCATATGGATGTATGAAGATACTTTACTGTATGGAAAGAAGAGCTATAGAAAGATAAATGCTCTGAGTTAAATGATATTCTATGTTATGTGCCATTCATTTCAGGCAGCCTATGAATGTATCGTGCCTAGTTGACGGCCCGTGACACTGTCAACAAGTGACAGGGAGTAAAGCATTTTGTAGTGACAGACTGCTTTATTCACAGCAATTAACGTCTTGCGTCTTAAATACTCAATGCCAAAGTAGTTTGTGCAGTGTTAATGGTGTTTCTAATGACTACTTTTGTTGAACAATGAAACTTGATATCTATTATCTATAAATTCCATAAAGCAAGGGCACCCCCTATATAGTAGATGCCTTCAAGTACAGATTTCAATTCTGCATGCTATCAAGTTGAATGTGACATGCCTAAGGAGAGTTTGTACGGTCTATGCTGAACGAAAACGTGTTGATTCCAAATTAGCAGGAGCGCTGTTTGCTTCCATTCATAAGAGTCGGTACATATTGGCGGAGTATAAAACAATAAATATCAAGTCATATCCTTATCCATGCATTTTGTGGCGCCTCACAGTCGATCTAAGCAAAGAAGTGGGAGTAACAGTACCTATATTGTGATAGTAGCGCTTTCCATTAACGTTCGTACTTCAATACAATCATTGTCTCTTTCAAACAAGGTACGAAAACAAAAGAATAACCCACTTCAGACCGTTCAATTGCCTGTCAACGTAACCAAGACCAACCACAACGATCAAAGCCGCCGAAACAAATGGTAACTGCGCTGGAGGAATCCCTTGTTGCGGCCTTGATTGAAACTTCGGCTGAAGGCAAAGCTGCTTTGGCTGGCTTTGGGGTCTGCTTTTGTCTATTCCCTCCTTGAGTATTAAGCTATGTCTGTATTCAATGATCCTTGAGCGGTAACCTGTATACAGGTAGGTAAGAAAACATTTATCGAATACAAGTCATTGGCCTGTGCCTACCTAGGTATAGTGACAGGGAAGGCACCTCCTTGTGACTAAAAGAGTCCGTACATTCACGAGTGTCCATTAACGAATCACAAATCTGAGCCAGATAAATCGATACAGGTAGTTTAGACATGTAAGCTGTGTCGGTTGTTCTTCTATTCATCGTTCAAATTCATAATTCTTTGTTGCTAAAATCCTGGCAGTTTGCTGTGTGACCTCCTGTTTCGCCTGCCCAATCCAATCCTAAAATAAAATAAAAAACTTTCGCTTCTACTACCTATACAATTCCTTAACCGTGTAATTCCTCAAGAAGTTCCTGGATTTCCGAAATTTCCTGAATCTCGAAAAAGCTTTGCACAGCCTTTGTGAATCTCAATGAACCAGCATCGATATTTTCATCACTCTCAGCTGCGAAACACAATCGCACATACCGCCAGCCACGCTCATCCCGGATCTGTGGTGTAGCACTGAACATGGTACCAGGGCTTCCTAGCACCAGATGAGGTGCTCTGGTGCTGTGGATGAGGAATGCCTTTGACAGGGCAGGGCCATCGATGGTTGGCAGTGATTTGCGGCCTACCTTGGCCTGGTAGAGAGGGTGCTTCTCGAAGTGTACTCGTACCCACAAGAACATGCCTCCACGAGGCCAGTCGAAATCCATCAGCCTTGTTTTTGTGATGATATTCCAGTCGGAGTCAGGACTGCTGGGTGTAGAACTGTTCAACTGGAAGGCGTTCTCTTCGAGGGTCTTGCACATGCGTATCATGCGGCGCTCATACTCTCCACGAAGGCCTTCTAACCATCTCACCCAGCCATCGAGCTTCCAGCCCGTAAATGTGGGCTTTTTGGACTGTGGGAGATAGAAGAATTTTTGGAGGGTAGAGGATTGAGGGCCAAGGAGAGTCTGAGCGACAAGTGCTTGGACGAAGCCAGAAGGTTGGCCGGCGCCCGTCTCGGCAATCCTGTATGTCACGGGTCAGTACTTGTTGAGACACGATCAAGAATGGGGATATGTATACCTTGTAAGACGTTCAATGATTGCAGGTTGGGCAGTAATGTAACCCAGCCGAGCACCAGGGGCGATTGTCTTGGAAAAGGTGTCCAGGCGAATGACTCTGCCGTCAATATCCATGCTTAGATAAGAGCGAGCGAGCGAATCGATGAACTCGTAGCCAGATTTGATGGCCGGCTTGGGTGCCTGGGTGTCCTGAGGCTTACCATAGCCTCGAGCCTTGGCTTCGTGAAGGGCGGCAGAAGGGAATTGGAGAAACCAATAGGGATCATCCTCAACGATGATGATATCGAACTTGCTTGCGAGAGCGTAAATCTCTCTTCTTCTCCTGATTCCAACAACACCGCTGGAGGGGTTGTCTCCCATTCTATAGGCATTTGTTAGTATACGAACATTCGCGGGGTTATTGTCTAGTGACTCACGTTACTGTGTAGAGGAAGTGTGGCAATAGACCATTCTCAGGATCCCAGTTCTCAAGCACCTCTCGTAGACCACCAGGGCCTTCAACAACCATACCCTGATCATCAATCTCAATAGGTACAATGTTGATACCGAGTGGCTTGACTTGAGTGATAATGTTTCCAAAGACAAATGTCTCGCAGAGCATGCCTTGTCTCTCGCTCGTGGGGTGTAGTCCCTCGTACCAGGGATCAACCAGAAGTTGGAGGACCTTTGAGAATCCATCCGTGCTCCCATTGTTGAGAATCACATCCACTCCTCCCTTGTAGGGAATGTCTGGGTAGAGAACCTTGTTTGTGAACTGCTTGATGAAGGAGAGCAGAGGCGGGTAGCCGGTGACCTGCCCATATTGAAGGGCGGTGGTGAGATCGACCCTCTTGGCGGGATCTGTCTCGTTGACAAACTTGGGGATTATGATGCGTGTGGGTTTCTTATGGGAGTCGGCTTCTTTGTTGTTGTCTTTGTGAATGATGTTTTTGCCTTTCTTGTTGATATGGCTAATAAAACCATGAAGACCGGACGTAGGCGCAGGTGGCGCAGGCTCTGGTGCTGGTTCCTCTACCTGCTCTGGGTAGTTGGCAGTGGGTTGCCATCTGTCAGGTTTTGATATTTGAGCTTCTAGAGTCTCGAATGGGAAATACTGGGCGTTTGGCATTCCTAAAAGTGCATGTTAGAACTGGCAACTAACAAAGCGGTCCAGAGTCGGATTCACTCACCTCCAGCAAAATTGCTAATGCCAGGAATTTGCATAAACTTGTAAAAAGCTTTGATCTCGCTCTGATCCCGATTTCTTGTGATTATTGAGAAAAGATGTGACAGGTCTTTTGGTGAGGGCAATGACTTGAGAGCTGCGCCTTTGGTCGCAGTGGTTGCGGTGACTGAGGAGATAACAGTCGCATTGCTCTCGGATCTGGCTTTGGAAGATGTGGATGGAGCCATTGTTGATTGCTGAGACCTCGTCAAGTTGGCTCTTGTAGAAACCAATGAATGAGTCACAAATCAAGTAGTGAGCAACAGTTAATGGAAGCAAAAAGTTTGGAGGAAAAATTCATCAAAGAAAAATAGGTGGAAATAAACGTTGTGCACCTCGATTAAAGTACCCTCGCTGCGTCTCGATGTCGCCTCACAAATCGCCAACGCATTAACTATCACAACGATAGTATATATCCACTTACAAACGCTACCCTTGCTGTTCGTATGCGCTGTACCATGCATCGAAGCGTGTCCCCAGACGGCAGCTTTGCCGCCAGAGGTTGGATCCAGTTTGCGTGACAAATCCGTCACCGACTCCCGCCATCTTAATCCACCATCGCATCACCAGCACACTCGGATCCTCCCCCGACTTTTCGTTTCATATCTACAACTCTGCCGAGCGTTTAAGAGTCATCTGCTGGTCCAATCCTTGTTCAGGTTTGCAGATGGACCCCTGTCAATGCGCCTTGGGTAGCCATGAGGAACGGCTCCACGTATGCAGTCTAGGGTAGACAGACTGATCTTGACCGTTTGTTGGCCTCCTTTGCTGCCCAATTCACGCTTCACGCGGTACTTGTCTGGGTGTTATCAGGTTCATAGCAAAATCCAACCTCCTTCATGGTTCGTGCTTTGCAGCCCAGTTGCTCAAATTTTACCTTGGCGTCAATGAAAACGCTACGCTGCCACATCAGCTCACGATCCCAGTGAGGCGGCTCCTTTCCAGGCCGCTTAGCTGTCATGACCCAATCATGCAACTCGTTGATGTAGAGTCCGTCCCCATTAGGACCAAACATGTGCAAAGCCTCTCCTTCTCGCTTCTCTAGTTCCATATTCCAAGCTTCCATGACTCCTCGTGACGGAAGCTCGAGATTGTTGGACCATACCGCTGCGAAGAGAGCGGCCTGACTCTCGGCCAGTGGCCATGGGGCAGCCTTCATGTTGAGACCAGGGAAAACGAGGGTAGGATGCCTGATATCAAAAACATGTTGATACAAACCGCGGACGCCTCGACCTGTAGTAACGAGTTTGTGGTCTAGATCCTGGAGAAACGGGTAACTATAAAGGAACCCAGTACAGAAGATAACGGCATCAATGTCTGTCTCGACCCGGCCATCTTTGAAACGAAGACCCTTCTGCTCAACCATGAACTCGTCGATTTCAGCCATTTCTTCGCATCCACAGTGATGCAGTCGGTCTGGAGGTGTAGGATGCCTCACAGATAAAAAAGCGGGTTTCCTGCACTCTTGATTGATCTGAAGAGCAATGTCTAAACCAGATGGACCGTTACCCACCACAACTACCTTGCGGTCCTTGAATGTGCAGGGCGTTCGATACTGTTTAGAGTGGGTGATGACTCCGGGGTACGCTTCGTTAAACTCTTTTATGTTCCGCATATCGGGCACAAAAGGCGTTGAGTAATGACCGTTTCCTACAACAACGGCATCGAAGGCTTGCGTGATGCCGTCGTTACCAGTCATGGTGGATTTTGCCTCCACCTCCCACTTATCCCGACCATCTTGTTGCTTCAACGACACCCTTTCAACACGCTGACAGAATTGTATCAGAGGCTTAATGTCCTCGGAATATTTGATCAGATAATCTTCAATCATGGGCCTCTCGGGGAACAGTTTGGCGTCCTCGGGAAAAGGCTGATCGGAAAAGTTCATGACTTCCTTCGGGATGTTAGCGTGAAGGTTTTCGTACATTGGCGATGTAAATATTGGTGGTGATGTCGAATCCCACTTGAGAGGCTCATCTGGAGGATGGTAGGGATCCTCCTGAGGAACGGGACAAGTTCCAGCAGCGAAGCCATGGTAATGCCAAATGCCACCAACATGGTCTTGTTGTTCAAAAATGGTGATATCGCGGATGCCTTGCGCTATGAGGTATTTCGCAGCAGCAATCCCTGTTGGACCTGCACCGATGATGGCGACTTTGTTGACGTCGAAAGACGAAGACTGAGTCAGAGAGCCCATACTGTTAAGTAGTGTAATGTAGTGTTAGCGGGTAAAGCTACTTTCAGCCTCAAACACAATAAGTTTGTTTACTGGCAGAAAAAGCGTTATGAAAAGTAAACAAGCCACTTCACGTCTAATCACAACTTTATATACCACGTATGGAAATGGGAAATAGCTCTTGTCCTTTCTTCTTTTTGAGTGGAGAGTGGAACTAATTCAGTTTCATCTCGAATATTTCTAACTGCTTCTTTTTAGTTACTCATTTAGGTAACTTGTACATCAAGTAATCTTGGGGAGATCCAATTGGAAGGAAATACCGCCAGGAGAGAGCAACCAGAGCCGCATTCGAATATCCCGACACGATAAACCGATGGAGTTTAGCAGTACAGTGGCTGTCTCACCGCCTTCTTCTTCAGGCTAGATCTGCACTAACCCACAGCCAGCACAGCTAGGAGCTGCTTGCTTGCTCGGGAGCTTGCATGCATGTCATTTCAACATTTGCTTCTTACAAAGGTACGCAAGCCAGGTCAGCAACGCAATCACGGCCAACTGTACAATTAAGCGATGCAATAATTCCCAAAGGCCCCGCAAGATTACCTACGAAGGCTTGGGATCACACATGTACAAATAAATCAGCCTAGATCTTCTGGGCTTCCAACTCTTCGCGCATCCCCGCCGACGCGACTATTATTGCGACAAAATCACCATGAACCACTCTCAGCCACCGACTTCCCTACTCGACCAGGGCCAGTCTATACCTATCGCTGGACTTAACCCGGACGCTTCCGATCAAGAGAACCGAGTTGTACACGGGACGATAACCATTACATGGCCTTTTAGTATCGTAACCAAATCGATCGCATTCCTCCTGGCTGAGCGTGACTTTCGACTCCGACGCGAAAATGGACAAGTGCGCGTACGATTCCATGGTGCAGCCGCAAAGGCCATCTCAGATGCATCGCTAGGCGCAGGAGATGAGATTCGTGTGAGCCTAAAAGGCGTTCAGTGGGAGAAGAATGAGACACAGACACAGGTTGCAGGAAGCACTCTAGCATGGCAGCTGGAATTCACCAATCGCCTCGTCATTGGTATTCGTCGACCGAATACGGAACAAGAGACTCTGTTAGATATCGATGTCCCGGCTGCGGACCCAGAAACCACCGCCGATGGCCAAGTAGAGAGTACCGACCCAATTGACATCGACACCATACTCGAGGAACCTGCCACACCATCTCCGGAGCCCACACTGCCTGCGAAACGAAACGCCTCATCGACCCTCGATCCCTTCGAGTATGCTTCGCCCGCTTTTCTCAAACGAGCACGTGTATCCTATGGATCTTTATTTGAAGGAGGCTTGGACATATTCGACGAGGACATTACCAAGAAGACCAAGTCGAAGAAGCGCTCCCGATTTAGTATGCCTGGAAATGCTTGGAGATATACAAGCCAATCTCCTAGCCCCGAGCCCGACGATGTCCTCGAGGAGTCAGAGGAAGAAGAGCCACAAACGAATGGAAAATCGCAATCAAATGGCGACATTGAGGACACCCATATGGATACGCCGTCCAGACCGGCAATGGTTGATCAAGGCTCCCAAACCGCAGATGTCGACTTTACTCCCATGGCCAGTGTCCAGGTATACGCCGAGTCAAGACCAAGCTTCGGTTTTACACAGATGACTCCAACGCCGTTCGCTCGAACAAAGCCATTCGGGGCAGACAACCCAGTCATGGATCAACCCCTACATTTTGAGGACGACTCAACAACGCCGCATGGCATGCCTCCTGAATCGCATCAAAACCTACTCACCGAACAACCAGCCCCCATGGATACAGACATGGCTTTTAGTTTCACGCCACAAACTGTGCTCTTCCCTCAAGCTTCAGCATTCTTTCCTGCGCAGGATGATGTTCCGGGATCGCCCAGTCGTGCCACAGGAGTGGATGACTACCCGGCCGAGCTCTTGGACGCTGACCCGACCCCGTCTAATCCTGTGGACACTCTGATAGGGTTCACTGCTCATGGGTCGCAACCCGTCGCAGCTCACCAAAATCCTTTCTCTACTGAACCAGTCCTTGACTCGGCTTTCACGACCACTGCGCACTCTCAGAACCCTTGGGCTGCTGAACTTCCTGGATCAGGTTCTGCGAACGCTAGTAGCGATGCTGAGAATCCGGTGGAGATCATAAGCTCATCGCCATTAAGGCAAGACTCGAGGGATTCAAGCGAAGATCGCCAAGTATCTCCTTCAAGGGAAAACACAGGGATGGACGTTACAGCAGATGCATCGCCCGAATCGAAACTCGAGGATCCAGCAAGTGAAGCCGAATATCACCGCGATGGAGGCGATGAGCCCGGAGACGACTATGATCTCAGAAAATACTCGCGCGCACACGATGACGACGATGACATTGAAACGTCTGAAGAGGAACGAGATGCGAACGATGATGACCCCGGAGCCCAAATCATGAACCCCGAGGAAGATGATTTGGATGTTGATCAAGATGTTGCGAACCAAGAAGGTTATCCCGATGACGTCTCTGACGAGTACGAAGAAGAAATGTACGAGGAACGGTTCGAGGGTGATAGACAAAGCTATGAAGGGTCCGAAGATGACGCAGAAGGTGAATACTATTCAGATGAGGAAGACTACACGGATGATGAAGAAAATGAAGAAGAAGAAGAAGCACAAACTCACCCTCCTGCTGCCCCTATTGCCCGAGAGCCTGTTTTTATCGACCTGCTGTCAGATTCCGAAGACGAGGATGAACCAGCGCCCCAGGAAGAGCCAGAAGCAACACTCAAGGAAGATTCCAAGGAAGAGCTCAGGGAAGAGGTAGAGCACGAGTCTGAAGAGCATGATTCTCGCTCTGAAGATGAAGATGAGGCAAAAGCGAACCCAGAGAATGTAGAAGAGAAGAAGTTCTCACCAGTGCCTGAGGAAAGGGGGGAAGCTGAAGATCTCGAGGCAGATGAGGAAATGGTCGAACAAGCTCAATCTCCGCCCAAACCCGCAGAGGAGCCATCAACGCTGACCACAGAGGAGACGGGTGAGGATACCGAGACGAAACACATTGCGGAAGAAACTGCTCAGATGGAGAAAACATCAGTTCCTACATTTCCTGCTCCGAAGGATTCGAGTCCGGACCAAGATGAAGCTGCTGAGGTACCCATGGCATCCGAGGAAATCAAAGACGGCGAGGGCCCATCGCATATTCAGGAGTCGGCTGAAAACCAAGAGCCTTCTGCAGCATCATATGATGTCGAGATGGACGCATCCACACTCACGGAGGTATCTGATAAACCCGATGATGGGGCCATTGCCCCTGAAGACACTACAAGGATGGACTCGCCTGATGAGACATCGCCTGCAGTGGTTGAGGAAGCTGGCGAAGCGATGGACGTTGACGCACTACTTGACGCACCCCAAGAAGATGCTGCCAAGCCAAATGAGACTGACAACGTCGAGGTCACTGAGAACAGTGTTGTTGTCAGCGAGGAGGTACAAACCACGATCACGGATGCTCAAGAAGACACATCGACAAGTCTTCAGGTCACAGCGGCTCAGGAAGAATCTCTCACACTACCGCAAAAGACCTCGAAAAACAATGCAGAGCCGTCAAACATCGAGTCAGCCGAGGATTCATCTGGCGAAAGCGATGCGGAAGCTGGTGAAGCACAAGAATTTCATGATGCCGTGATGCAGGACGCGCCGTCCGAAGATGTCTTGGGAAAACCAACCACCGATGCAGCCGTAGCAGAAGATGCTGTAGGACACCCTGCAAAGGACGGTCAAATTTCGCCTCCGCCAACTCAAATCCCTCAAGCGCAAACCTTACAAGAAGACAACATCACTATCTCGGTCCATGAGCACGACCAACTTCTTCCCACTCCTGGCGAAACCCAAGTGATAGAAGTTGAGATGTCTGACACACTACAAACTGTCACATACGACAATCAGGCCGACGAAGAGGATGCAAACCCAGAAGATCAGATAATGGCTGAGATACTGCAGCATTCTCCAGTCAAACAGGATATCCACCTTCCGAAGGAGTCTATCGCATTTTCTCCCGCTGCCTCACAAACTGAACTGTCTGCTCCGACTGAGCAGGTCGATGAGACGCATGAACGAGCTGCTTCACAATCTGAGTCGGTGCCCGAGAGTGCTGTTGGCAAATCATTACGGCCCCGACGCTATAAGCCAAGCAGAGCATCTGATGACAACGATCGAGGGGACCCCAGTATGGCGCTGATAGCAGCTACGCCAGCAACGGGGCCCACGGACAGTGGTAGCAAGCACAGTAGCCCAGCCCCAGCCCCAGCCGGACCAAGCAGCAAAACTCGCAGCAAGACCCACGATGATCCCAGCATTCAGTTGGCGGGTGGTTTAGAGCAAGCAGAGACAAAGAATAAACGTAAGAGAAAGGCGGCGGATGATGAAAGCATTGCCAGTCTGGATAACAGCCCGACCGGGTCCCAACGAGTGCTGCGGTCCATGACGGCTGACCATGATGATCCGAGCCTATTGCTCGCGAAAGGGTCAAGCCCTTCAGCCCGGCAGACACGACGTCACAAGACGCCAGATCTGAAGCGCGAAACACCTAGGCGTGAGACTCGCTCGGTGTCACGAAGTTTTCAGCTACAAGAAGAGTCACCTGATGCATCATTTGCTTCACTGATATCACCATCAATCGCAGGGTCCTTCGCAACTGTGCCTGAGGATGGCGAAGAGGATGTCAAGTCTCTGAAGCTGCGACTAGTTAAAAACTTGAGAACAGACTTGCCTGACTTCCTGTCGCTCAAGAAACTCACAGGGAATATTAACAAAATGGTGGACGTCCTTGCAGTGGTAACACAAACACCACCGCAGCCACACCGACCAAAAAATGGCCCTCGGGATTTCATGCTCACTTTGACCTTGACCGATCCGTCCACGGCACCGACTCAAGTCCGTGTAGCCCATATATTCCGGCCCCACTTAGCCTCGCTGCCGGACGTTGAGAGTGGGGACATTATCCTCCTCCGGCGGTTTAAGGTGGTGTCAATGAAGGGCCGTGACTTCGGCATTCGATCAGAAGATTCATCGTCATGGGCCGTGTCCAAGCCGAACGATGAACAAGTTCTCGGCCAAGTCAAGGGTCCACCGGTGGAAACTACCCCAGAAGAGATCGCACATGCCAAGGGTCTACGGCACTGGTGGAGCCTCCAGGATGATAACGCTATGAACAAGATCGAGACGGCGTCACGGAAGGTGACCGAGGCGGGCAAGGAAAACACCAAATGAGTGGACTTGCAAGGGAAAAAAAGTGTCATGAGCGGGAGAAGAGGACAGGGGTAGAGGAAGGGCATAAATGCATTGATTTCATTCACAGCTCTATTGGAGATGTTTGTAATAGCTGGAGTTTGGGAGCAAAAAGAGGTCAACGGGCATTGATTGGCATAGGGGAATGATAACTGAAACGCAGCAGCATTCATTTATTTAATAGTTACAGTTATAGCATAGGCTATTTCTGCAATTGCTACATGAAATATTGAAAGAATCACATATTATTCTATTGACAGCCCATGAGGAAATGAGATGCTGCATGATCCAGTATATACATTACCGAGGATGTTGAACCACATGCAAGCAGCTGAAGCACGATGTATGAAATGACTGATGACCGGTATCGGCAAGTTATGACTCCTTTGAGGCTTTAGCTATTTGTGCACATGCGGTTGCGAACATGGAAAGCCCGTGTAATTGCAAGTTGGAAGGTATATGGCAAGGTTAAAAGAGTCATAACGTGGCGCCAGGGACAAAGTTTGGCTCGAGTACCGAATCTGAATCTGGGGAAACGGAGGGACTGATCTCCAGACATGTGGGTAGGAGCTAGGACGAACGGCAAGGAGCGAGGCCAGGAGAATTTCCCCAGACCTTGAAGAATTTGGGTGTCACAATAGAGTAGTGGTGTGGTAAGGAATATGGATGGAGTCGACATGGCTAGTACGGAGCCGCACCCTCGGTACCTGTCCGTGGTGTGGACATGGGGTAGGTAGTAGTCATAAGCTACCTTGAGTTACCTAAAAGTAGATATGTATTTGGAAAACACACGCCTCTCTTTTATTATCTGGGGGTTTGAGTGAAACATGGACTTCACTAGGGGGGGTGCACTCTGAGATAAATTGTGAATTCTTGGTTGTATGTTGAAAGAGGTCTCCTCTAAGAGAAGAGATGGTTGTGGGGATGCATATTTTTTTTGACGTCAATTACTTATTGCAGAAATAATTGCCTTCAAATGTGTTCCTGAAAGTTAAATACACGTGAGGCGGGGTAACTAGCTCGTGCTTCAAGAGCTCGGGGAGTGTACTTGAAGAAGGTCGGAGGAGCGGAACATGGCGAGCTGTAGAGGTTGTCTATGTCAATTTCGAGGAGCTTGAGGTGTGTGTGGTGAACAGCTGAAGCTACCCAGTCTAGCTGGATACATATCAGACTATGCTGCAGGCATAGGCATATACGATATCTACGTGACTCGTAAGGTAGGTATTATGCGAGGACTAAATATTGTCAAGGCATATGTAAATGTTGTTTAGTGAAATGGCAACCTGGATGGACCGGGGCAAGCCGTACATGCAAGTCACAACACATGATCCCGTCTGCTGTGATGCGGTTCTTGATTAGATTGCATTATCTCTTGGATTATCAAGTCAAGATCAGCAGGTGTTGGATTCCCAACAGAAAGATTATCTGTCGGATTCCTAAGCCGAGCTGCCCCCAGACTCAGATCCAGCCACTTGCTCATCTCGTTGATATCTCGGGTTGTTAGGGCTTATACTGAACATTATTGTTGAGTCGAGAGTGTGTACTACTGAAGCTTTCCAGAACAAGTCACAAGCTATTGAGAAATGACCTGATTATGTCTTCGGGTAAACTAACCTCTCCTTGCAGTTTTCGAAGCTCAGCTAGCAGACCACCTCGTCATCTATCAACTAGCGGTGCACACACCGCGACACCGACATATACCCTGGAACAACGCCCTTGTCAGAGCATCAAGATGATTTTTCGGTGTTGCGGAGAGTTCTCCGCACTGAATTCAATATCAAGAGGGTGCACATGTGCATGAGTGCCAAAGTCTACAGGGTAACATGAGTTGTTGTAGATTC
Organism: Fusarium graminearum PH-1; assembly: GCF_000240135.3. Taxonomy (NCBI): domain Eukaryota; kingdom Fungi; phylum Ascomycota; class Sordariomycetes; order Hypocreales; family Nectriaceae; genus Fusarium; species Fusarium graminearum. The sequence continues at coordinate 2,681,060 of NC_026477.1, forward strand.
CGAGACCAGTAACACATTACGGTATCACGCGAAAACCGAAACTCGTCCGGATGACTTGAGTATCATGTTTTGTGGCTTGAGTTCATGAGGGCATGTGAGAGTGTCGTCAGCGTATTATTGTGCTGAGGAGGTGATTGAGTTTCAGTTCAGTAACATAAAATTTTGTTGATGTTTTACGTTGGCATTGGCGTTGTCGCACCCGATCTAGACAGGGCCAAGTCAGGACAAGCCAAGTCAACAAGGTCGTCCGTCCCGAATGATGGACAAAATGCGGGGTGACGGCATGACATCCAATAGGCGGGCTACATTAGACGATTCAAGGTAAAGATTTGAAGGAAACCGACCTTTTTTCTTTTCTTTTTTTGGTTTGCCTCGTGAATGACTCAAGTTACGGTGAAAGAAGATATTGTGAGCAACGTTCTCCATAGTAAAAGAGAGAGATCATTTGCCTGTCGAACAAAGAACAGAGGAAGAAAAAAACAGACTGATTACCAATGCATTCGCAGAGAAAACCCCTTGAATCAACCCATCAATTAGCCAAGGGACCGGGGTGGAACTCAGGTAAAGGTGAAGATGAAGAAGAAAAAAATCAAACCAATCCAAGTGGAGTTCACCTTCCTGTAGATTCCGTGGTGAGACGCCAGAGACCTTGAACCTCTAGAGGTTAGGCGTACCCGAGCCTGACCCATGGGGGCCTTGGCCCCTGCTAGTTCTTGCCTCCCCGCTGGGTTCCTTCTTTATTCAATAGGTACCCCACAGAAACTCTGATAAATGCATGGAATTAGCTCCACGAGCTCCTTCCTGCAGCCTGGGGAGAGCTCAGTGGACCACACCATTCGGGAAGCCGGCTTGAGGCCAGGGGTGTTGAGCGATGCAAGAGCGACCCGCGGGAGTAGGAGCCATCTTCCATGGGCTAGTAGGGGCATCCACTCGGGCAATGTCGGAATGGCGTTTTTTCTTACTCTCATTCTGATACATGTCAACTTGTTGATGAGTTGAAATCGTAATTGCAAATCAGAGGTTTCGTTTTCGTCTGAACAAGGGAGGCGGAGTAATACCAAAAGTACCTACTACGCTGCATGGTCCGAGAGAAGACCAAAATGAAACCCCGAGGCTTTTTTGCTGATGTGATTGATCCTCGTCCGAAGTTTGTATCATGTATCAGAATGGAATCAACAACTGGAAAGGATGCGTGTGTGAGAGACAGAGACAGAGAGATACGGATACGCATGACTTTTTGCCCAATTAGAGACGCACTATCACCAAAAGTGACTGATGCCAATAAAGCATCAAGGTTGCAGAATATGTACCTGATACGTAATAGCACTTTGCATTGTCTTGCCTGTCTTACACCTAACCTACTAAACCTAGTAAAACGAACTGTATCAACGTTGGGGGAAAACGGTGGTACCTCATTTATTTAATAAGCACACACCGTCTTACACTCATTTTGTTTTCAAGAGTCGGTGTATAATAACATGATATCAACATTCATGTCAGCAAACAGACCCCAATACTGCGAGTGAGCGACCTCTGTAAGATAGTTTTGACCATGTTCCTGAGCGTGGCGGCTGCAGTCTTCCTGACCGTATCTTGGGTACGACCAGCCCAAGCGTAACGCAAAGACGATAATACAGCTCACCGTATCGATGCCATGGGTGAGACGCAACATGATGGAAAATCGATCCAATCTCATCAAAAGCAATTATAACGGCAGCCAAAGTGGAGTCTCTCCAACTAACTTTTATCCAACCATTTGCTTTTCCTTTACTGTCACGTTCAACCGCCGATGAACCCAATGCTGTTTATCCTATTCACGGTACGAAACTTACGAAGGTTAGGTCACGGTGGACAGCGTCTATCGAACATCTTTTGTAAAAACCCCGGACCTAGCAAAAAAAAGGGACAACATCACCCCGAATCGTCGTGGGCTTGTCTGTCCGCTTGTTGCATGACAATTGACCCCTTTCTCGGCCTTAAAGGGTCGGGCCGTTGGCAGGTGGTATGATTTTCCTTTTGATCGGTTCTTTAATTATTTACATAGTATGAAATAATGAGCAAGCGATATCCAAGAACCATGAGGTCCTGACCTATACACACAAACTATCGTGGGATTTTGTTTCCGTTGTTAGTTGTGATATTTGCCGAGCTGCAGATGGTACCTGGCCCCACGAGACTCCGCAGATTTTAGTGCACAAGGAACGAAAACAAAACGAACAGCATCTATGCATCTAACTTGACTTGGAATAATGGGCGTCCGCTTTGGATGTAGTTTAAGCGCTGATGCGATTCCTATTCTTATGTAGTCTGTCAAGCTCCGTCACCGGAGTTGATCGGGTATTTCAGCTGCAGATATTGATGTAGAAACAGCATGTGGTAGATAGGTAGCAACAACTCAATTACTGTAAATAACGTAGCAAGATCCGACCTTGTCTGTTTGCTTACAAGACGCGTAAGGGTCTTTTCTTAAACAAACCAACTGTGGATAGTTGTAATACGGTGTTTTTAGTAATCATGCCATGGGCAACTCAGATCTCTCACAAGGAAAAAAAGGAAAACCCAGTCTCAAAGACCCGTTTACATTGACAAAGAAGATCCAATTACGACTTCACTAATAAAGAGTAGCGTCTGTTCGTGCCCCGTAAGCCGGGCTCAACCTCAACCGGAGGAGTTCCTCAAGAGGGGCCTCCAAAGTGGACAGCATCGGGTGTCTGGTGGATCACTCACCGGGGCCGTTTGATGATTGCGAACCGAGACCTTGTTCCGAAGAGCACAACCCAACTCAACCCAACATCAATATCGGGTCGTAACAGACTGGGTTGCAAGACAAGAAGAGAGACAAAAACGTCACGGATAAATGCTGGACTTTTGCTCTGCTTTGACCTCTTTAATCTCCTGAAGCTTGATCGACTTTCATCCGTTTATCCACTGAGGATGCCCTGTCCAGTCGGCATCGATCCTTTCCCAGTCTCCTGTTTTTCCAGGTCTTAAAGGATCCTCCCCCGTTGAATCTCATCTCGTCAATCATGTCTGACATTGCTCTTTCATTGCGATTGCGTGTTCTCTCTAGCTAGGCCAGGGATTATTGATTGCTTGTGCTTGAGCTTGACCGAACAAGGGCCACGATCATGATCCACTTTGGACTAGCCCCCGTAGTCGGCGCCATGTCTCTTCTGCTGTACCTATGTTTTCCGACCTCGTGAGTATGCTTCAACGTTGTTTTCTCAGTGTTTTGTGACTGTGGACGGCAGTCGTCGGCATCAATACCGGCGGCAATTGATGTTCTACAGAAAGATGCGTCCGATGATAGGCACTGGTTTGTAGCGTAGTAGATAGAGTGACTCGAATCAACTGGTTTAGGGCTGTGATAGATCATTACTAGTTAAAGGGCAGTTGCGTATGACAGAATCAACTTGCCTGATCTGACCTCACATCACCTTACTTTACCTCATCTGCCAGTCCTGTCAAAGGAGTAATTGGTATCAGCTTCCTCATCAATCTCATACATTTCGCCCCTCAGCGTTAATTGATACTCGACAACGTGACGTGACCCCCACCATCACCCGATTCAGGTCATCGTCAAGCCATTTACACCGATATCACTGACTGAGCCTCACCGCGGTAAGCCAAGACAGCCTATGTTATGCCACAACCTGATACACGGGCAATTGGCTTACTGAACCAATTCGCCGAGTTGCCTTGATGCATTGACCATTTCTTTCGACCGAACAATGCAAAGTGGCCATATCACTGATCAATTTTGAACAGGACATCGCGAAGAAGCAGCACTTGTTTGCCTGCCCCATTTATCAGTTCGCGCATAAAGACTCTCCACACAAGAACCTGCAGCGAGGAACAGTTCTGTCTATTGAAAGATACTCAAGTGACTCATACATACAGATCAAGGTAACAAAAGAGGGAGAACAAGGTTTGAATAATCCATAATCCATTCATGGTCAGACATATCCGGAACTCTCTTCTAATACCGAAACAGCTGCCAAGCTCCCCAGCATTTGGCGAGTTTTAGAGTCCTGCCTCTTGAGGAAAGAAGACAGAAGCCCAACCTGCAGCTTCCCTTCCGCAGCCAGGGTCTAGTCTGGTGTCCCGTTTGATCTCCGTCCCGTCAGGAAGACAAGGTATAAGGTACGTACCGGTTAACGTCAATTATTCAACAACTTTGCATCCCTGCTCCCCGATACATGAATATTCCTTTCCCCTTCCTTCCTACGTTCCACGCGAGATCCCTGCCCAGCTCCAGCTCCAGGCTAGTCATGCCCCATAGATTTAGGCCCACCCTCTCTTTCTCTACTCACCTTTCAGCCCCAATGCCCAAGAAGAAAATTCCCCCATGCGGTTTCCCCATCCATTCTGGCAAATGCAAGTGCAGGTGTCAATGGAATCCGTTGACCTCAATACTTTGCTTTGCTTTGCTTCAGCTCGTGTTCAACACGATATGAGATACAGAAGAAAAGAGATGAGATAATGATAATGAGAACTACGCGTCATACATCCATAACATAACATAACATAACAAATCCTATCCATGCTCACGCCCTTATTCTTCCTTCTCATCAACCACACTTCCCGTATTCCAAACGTTACCCCGTCCCCTCCTGGCCGAGTCAAAAGCTGCAAGGATCTGCTACCGTTACTCGGTCGCGCCGTAGACTTTTCGTTGGCGCCCTAGTTAGAGGGTAACTTACCGAATTACGTGCTAACTTGACAGTCCACTCTCAAGAAAAAAAGGTGACAAGGGCGTATTTCTGGAGAAAAAAAGACACAGTGAAACCGCTTTTTGTCCGCGTTGCCATCCGTCTTGCTCCGTCTTGGTCGTTTTGGTCTTGGTTTTGGGTTTACGATTCTCCTCAACCTCCAACTCTTTTTGGTTTCGCAACGAATTGACCATCTTGCTGCAGTCGATATTCACTTTCCTGAGAGGTCACGGCAAGCTGCAATTATAGTCACGCGCACTCACAAACTTCTGTCCGCTCTACACATCTCACATCACATCCAAGATAAGCGTCGGCCGCAGCAATTTGCTTTCACAAGAATTCCTTAATTCAGAACAAGCATTCTTACCCTGCCCTGTTCCTGTCTACATACGTCTACTTGTCTGCCCTACACCCAACAACGTTCACCCCCGTCCCGGAGCTTACCCCTGCTCTTCCTCCCCCATACTCCGGTATCTCTTCGAGACTTTCTCACTCATTACCCAAACATGGGCCTGAGCCAAACGCTCTCGAACATGACGGTGGCCTCGCCTTCGGGACCCGGTTCCGCCCAAAACGTCTTAAACCGACTTTTCCTCGCTAGTGGCCCCTTACGCTCCGTGACCAGGACATCGTCTACTTTGACCCCAGCCGCTGCCACTGTTCTCACGGCGACTACTAATAATCGCCGCCCTCGACCCTCGATCCCAAAGTCTTCCTATTCATCCTTCTTCCCTTTCACATCACCCCATCTTTCTTTCTCCACGTCCATGGCGTCGTCGTCCCATCAAAGTACCGCCAGCTCTGAAATTGCCACACCTCGCTCTCATTCATCAACAACGTCTTCGTGTGTACCCCCCCCCTTCTGTCCCCTCCCTCCCTCAACTATAACTA